>NW_017672797.1:3794-57398 GCF_001879085.1 Nicotiana attenuata | reverse complement strand
ACCTCATTCTCAACCACATCTTCAACTATCACAGGTACATCATTTTCTCGCAACTCAACATCATCATCCACAACTTGCTTATCTTTCGAGGCATGCACATCACCGCCTCTCCCACTTCTTATTGTAACCGCCATCACATGATTGTTCCCACCCTTAGGGTTCACTACCGTATCACTTGGTAGAGCACCCTTAGGGCGAGTATTCAACGATTGAGAGATTTGGCCTAATTGCACCTCCAAATTCCGGATAGAGGTATTGTGGGAAGCCAATTGAGCATCGGAATCTTGGTTCTTCTTCATCATTTGTTCGAACATCATTTCTATTCTTCCCATATCATTACTCGAAGAACTAGATCCTTGAGATTGAAATGGAGGTGGATTGTTCGGTTATTGGTACATCGGGGGCCTTTGAAAGCCTTGCCCCCGATTGCCTTGGTTTCCATTGTTGTTCCACCCGCCTTGACCATTGTTGTTCCAATTGTTGTTATTACCATTCCAATGCCCTTGGTTGCCTTGATTGTTGTTCCCCCAATTACCGCCTTGGTGGTTGTTGTTCCAATTACCACCACCTTGTTGTTGATTGCCCCAATTTCCTTGGGGTCGCCATTGTTGGTTTGAAGAGTTGCCTCTATTGCCTTGATAGTTGTTAACATATTGTACTTCTTCATTTTGCTCATCATACCCATCATTTTGAAACCCATCACAATCATCACCAAATTGGTCAGAATTCCCTTGATTTTGTTGCCTTCTTTGCCTTCTCTTGTTGGTAAGCATACTAACACCTTCCATAGCATTCACTTGGCGAGCGTTTTGGACTTGTTGCAAATGTGCCTTAGCCAATTGATTCATAGTAGTTGTCAACTCCGCTATAGCTTGCCCATGGTCGTGTAATTCCTTGTGCAAATGGATGACCGTGGGGTCACCTTGGGGAACATTCGCTCTACTTTGCCATGCGGAGGATGTATCCGCCATCTTATCAAGAATCTCGCAAGCTTCGTCATAAGGCAACTTCATGAAATTACCCCCAGCCAATTGATTGACTATGCATTGATTTGTAGTATTGATGCCCCGATAGAAGGTTTGTTGAATCATCGCATCGGTCATATCGTTGTTTGGGCATTCTTTCACCATTGTTCTAAACCGCTCCCAAATCTCATGCAAAGGTTCCGTGGGTTCTTGCTTGAAAGCCAATATCTCATCTCGAAGTGCCTCCATATGCCTGGACGAGAAGAATTTAGCAATAAACTTATCCACCAACTCATCCCAAGTTGTGATGGAATGATTGGGGAGTCTCTCTAGCCAATCTAATGCCTTTCCCCGGAGTGAGAACGGGAAAAGTCCAAACCTAAGAGCATCTTCGGACACATTCGTCTGCTTGCTACCCCAACATGTATCCACGAACCCTTTTAGATGTTTGTAGGCATTTTGATCCGCAGCGCCCGTGAAATACCCACGCTGCTCAAGTAAGGTCAACATCACATTATTTATCTGAAAATTCCCCGCCCGGATTCTGGGTGGGACAATAGCACTTGCATATCCCTGGTTCGGTAATACTCTGGGAGCCACTCTTGGAGGTGGCGGAGGAAGGTCTTGAACATTATCATTAGCATTGGCCTGGCGGCCTCATCGTGGTCCGGTAGGTACAAGAGGCACCTCATCCTCTCCAACTTCATCAACCTCCTCCCCCGCAAGCATATTTCCAAGAGGGTCATTAGCATTTAAAGCCATTTGGTACCTGTAGTAATCACACACCCAAATTAGTAACAAAGAAGGAAAGAAGAACAGCACACAAAACTAACTAAATAGATAGCCAAAACCGTTAGCTCCCCGGCAACGACGCCAAAAAGTGATCGCTGCCAACTCCGCACCACTAAAAAGTAGCGAAAGAGGGTCGCAATAGCTTTTACCCGATTTGTGGGTCGGGATCGATTTCCAAAGGGAGCTAGGAAGGGAGTCGAGTATCTATCTAGAGTGGAATTGTGTAATTCTTTATATTCTACTATTATCAACTACTAATTATAAATGCAGCTAGATTATGCTAAACGAGAATTGCTACAAGTTGTATCTAATGGTTTAAAAAGGCACTAGGGTAGTGACCTTCACCTAGGTGGTTAATTGACAGGTAATTGTATCTAAGGCACGATCGACATGATTGGGGAGATATGTTATAACCGTTGCTTAATACTACCCACTCTACACCTCTCGGTAGAAAGAATGGTTTTGCCCAATTGACTCTCTCGAGACCAATTGGGTATGCATAATTGCCCAAGCAACTAGGGTTCAAGTCGGGTAATTACTCTCTCGAGGTTTAACCCTTTAATTGGGACTATCAAATCTCTTGAGTCCATCCCAATTCCTTGTTGAGTCAATTTTGGAGACTTAGGCTCTCTTTCTCAAGAAGAGCCCAAGTCTACTAAGCACAAACTAGTGTTTGCAACCACTAATTCATAAATTAAACCATAAAATTGACCCAAATAACAAACACCCATAATCAATCTAACCTTAAATCACAACACCCATCAATTACCCACACTAGGGTTGAGCCACAACCCTAGCTAATGGGTTTAGCTACTCATGCTTGAAGATAAAATTAGAGAAATAGATGAAGAGAAAGACATGTTAATTAATTACTAAACTAAATACAAAGTTTCAATGATAAAAACTACGTAAAGATGCCAAAAATAGCTAAGAAAATCGTCTCACGAGCGCAGCTACAGTACTGTAATATTTGATACCCTAAAAATGGGAAAATATTCTATTTATACTAGGCTGGAAAAACTGGACAAAATTGTGTTTGCGAGGTCAGTGCGGACTGCACAAAATGGTGTGCGGCCGCACTAGGCTCTTGACTCTGAAAAATCAACTCTCTGAACCCAGGCTCCGCGGACCGCACAGAATGGACTGCGGCCGCGGAGGCATCTAGCGCGGTCCGCACAAACACGACCGCGGACCGCAAGGGCTTGAACCTTGGCACTTGACATCTCTTTGAAGCTTGCTTCCGTGGGCCGCATAAAATAGTGGTGCGGCCGCGGTGGCTTCAGTGCGGGCCGCACAATATCTACTGCGGCCGCACTGCTTTGATGCTCAAAAAGTCCAGTCTCTGAATCTCCCTAGTGCGGACCGCACAAAGTGTAGTGCGGCCGACTAGGCTTGTTTGTCCTGAGTTGTCTTGTCTTTGATACTTGTGCAGGTTTCACTCCTTTTAAGCCGATTTTTGACATCTCGTCACTTTGTTGCTCAAACCTGCAATCAAGCACAACTTATGAGCCTTTTGGGACTATTTTGTAAGAATTTATAATCAAAGCGTAAGCAAGAAAGAGCATGAAACACGTCAAAATCTCTAGTTATCAGCACGCTCCCACGACCTTCCGTAACAGACAACAAATATGCGTATCCATACCACCAGCCGCACTAACGCTGAGAAGCGTTCAAGAATCCATAACCAGGATGCAAGGCCTTTTTCACAACACACCGATCTCAGGTGACGCTGAAGACGATACCCACTTACTTTAAACATCGAAACTCTTTTATTGCTCATCCGAGCTCGCGACATCCTTGTCAATACCGAAGTGCAACCTTGATCCTCACTTCAAATTCCATACCACACACTGCAACAACATGCCAATATACGATAGGACACGATTTTCATCATAACTCCGTAACCACTAATAGATTAAAATTTCATCATATAAAAACTTTTCACTTAACTCACTTCAGGAGAACCGTAGCAACACACAGGTGAATTCTCATAACCGTAGAATATGCAAATCTCTAAGTAGTGGTCTAAGCCACCATAGCCGTTCCGGGATCCGCCTATACATGACAGGCCATAATAGTGGAATACTTCTGAATAACATCAATTACGGCGGTCTACAAACCTCACACGTGCCGTCACAAATCACTTGCATAACTTGATCACATTGAAGGAATTGATCACTACCACCAATATGCCAATTCAACTATGGCTAACCAATCTACCTTCTTCCAAATTAATTCTTGATTGCCTTAGTGATAATAATAACTCCATTCAACACATAACACACTCCATCCGCACTCATCCCGAGTGACCTTGAATCACGAGACCATGCTGTCTCCAATCCCACGAACCATTTCACACCTCCCAAATGCTACACTGAGAGTCAAAACATCGTAGAACATTCTGTGCCTCTTCTCATAAGCTGTTACAAAGCTTGATTCTTAACCGTAGGCTCGAAATCATTAGGCACCACACTTTGCCCCTTTGAATCCACTAGGGCCATTGTTGAGAGTCACCCGCTCTGACTTGGCCCCGAATATAATCAACTCCATGAATCTTCTATCACATGAATACCCTCTCGACGAAACACTCAGCAGAATCACTTCCCTTGAAACCCGCCTCTATACAAGGCATAAATCCTGAATCCGAGCTCACTCTCTAGCTGCACAAGTCCATTCACCCCTCGTGGACATCAATTAAATGTGCGGCAACATCCTTCCAATTCAAAGTTACGTTGTATCCTTCTTCATTTCAAGTAGCTTCTTTCCGTTATATCAAATCTCCTGTCGCATAATAGCCCATACTTCAAATTAGATCTGTAGACCCCAATCATCAATCACTAAAATTCCCAAGTCGTTCCAAACTCTCCTTAAGGTGCGTAGTCATCCTAGCACAAAGCCCATATGCAAATCCACCACTCTCCCACTTTGGCGGAACTCACCCCTCTAATCGACCACTCGACCTTTGCTTCTTGTACCTGGCCTTCTAGAAATTTTAACCACCACCTGACACTCCCCACATGTCTTTCCTCATCCTTTGCTGCTCAGTTGTTGCCTTAATAAAATCTATCATCGTAGCACTTGAACCCACAAATCGCTACTAACTTTAAACCTTTCCGGTGATCATCTTTCTCGAGCCGTCGACATTAGAAACACCGATTCAATCCTGAACCACCGCACCACGCGATATCCAACAGTCGTTTCACCAATATTATTCCACAATATCCTACCCCAAGGGTGAATTGCAGAAGACCATAACACCGGCGAATTTAACACATACAATCGAGGACGACGACACTACATTGCAGATAAAAATTCCACCACGCTCGAAATTACCAAGTCTCGTTACTCCATCACCCCAAATCTGGACACTCATAGGCCAATTGCTTTTCCTCCGCCGAAAATGAAATATCATATCTCTGAATCGTGCACTGAGTAGATTTTCTTTCAACTCATTCACCGCCCCAGCACATAGGCAAGTCTCCTACCATCAAGTCAATACTGTGCGATAACCAATCGCGAGCATCATAGCAACCTGTGCATAGCCTCCCAGCTCTTAGAAGCACAACTATCGAGCCGAAACGATAGAAAATCCTTCCTCAAGGCGACGACAATAGCTCACCCAACTATACCGTGAGAAACATCCCGCACCACATCTGTAGCACCATTACAATCCTTCAATTCTCGATTTATAACAAGCGGTTCGCGTCGCGTAAGATTGAGCAGGAAGAAAACAAGGGCATAAGCCTCAAGGAATCAAGTCGCACGATGAGGAAATCAAGAAGTGGAATTTTCCTAACAGTTACATAGCCTCTCGTAGATAAGTACAGACGTCTCCGTACCGATCAGCGAGACTCTAATAAATCGGCTTGTGATCCATGACTCCTATGAACCTAGAGCTATGATACCAACTTGTCACGACCCGAGTTCGCGCTCCGTGAACTGTCGTGACGGCACCTAGTCCCTATGACTAGGTAAGCCTAACAAATGCGGAAAATAAACAATTTGCGGAAGAAATGATTAAACCTAAAAATAATCGAATGAAACAGTATTTAAGATGCCGCTCAGCATTCACAATATCAAGTTCTCAAAACCAACCCATAAATTCAAGACCCGGAAACCCATGAATCACAAGCTAAGAAGTACTACATAGCTCTAACTCCAGAGTGTCTAACAAGAATGGAGATACAGAAGGGC
Organism: Nicotiana attenuata; assembly: GCF_001879085.1. Classification (NCBI taxonomy): domain Eukaryota; kingdom Viridiplantae; phylum Streptophyta; class Magnoliopsida; order Solanales; family Solanaceae; genus Nicotiana; species Nicotiana attenuata. Next base: position 51,447 of record NW_017672797.1, on the reverse strand, counting down.
TAATACTAAACAACAAGAATAGAAAGAGACTCCTCGGTATGCGGACGCGGCAGATATACCTCGAAGTCGCTATAGCAGTCGCCTTGCCTCAGGTGTAGTAAGACTAAGTTGAAGTACCTGGATCTGCACATGAAAAACATGCGCAGGAAGGGCATGAGTACACCACAGCGGTACTTAGTAAATGCCAAGCCTAACCTCGGTTGGGTAGTGACGAGGAAGGTCACGACCCTACTGAGATTAAATAAAATATCAGGGTTAACAGTGTGAAATAAAACAATATAAATAAGTGCAACAGTAAGGAATAACATAGAATTGAAAGAAACAACAACAACTAGAACAGAGACAAACAAACCACGGAAAGAAATACAACTCAACACAGAGATAACAACCGGGGAACCTTCCAAGATACCGTCCTGTAGTCCCAATTATAACTATCCAGTGATCTCCTGGGATACCGTCCCGTAGTCCATCATATATGTGTCCGAAGGATCTCTCGGGATCCCGTCCCGTAGTCCAACTATCAATGCGCGGGGGATCTACCAGAAATCTCAATCCGTAGTCCCCAAATATAAATATGTACGGGGATCTATCAGGAATCTAACCCGCAGTCCCAAAGTAAATGTGCAGGGGGATCTATCAGGAATCTAACCCGCAGTCCCAAAGTAAACAGACAAGGGGGAGCTACCGGAATCCCACATCCGTAGTCCCAATGTAAATACGCAGCAACAACAAGAAAATATTCAGAAAAGGGAAATTTCATATTAAGGCAACAACACGAAGAATACACAATTAAATTCAATCAAGGTAAAACAGGTATTGCTAGCCTAGCATGTTGCACACAATCCAAATAAGGCATTTTGAGCAAGTAAATCAATCAAGTCAATTAAACATACTTCTCTAGACTAACAACAGGCTTAAATTCCAAGTAGTGTAAACAAGAGAGGAAAATATAATTTAAGGCTATTTTAATGAAAAATAGGATTTTCAACAATTAGCACAAGTACGCGCTCGTCACCTCACGTACAAGGCATTTCAATTATCACAATACCAATCCTAAGGGGAGAGTCCCCCACGCAAGGTTAGACAAGCCACTTACCTCGAACAAGCGCAAGTTAACCCGAAACCATCACTTTTGCCACGAGTATCCGACTTCAAATGGCCCAAATATAGTCAATTCAATTGCATATTGTAAATAACACCTCAAGTAACTGATTCCACAATTAAATTCTAAGCTAATACACGAAATTAGGTAAAATGACCAAAATGCCCATCGGGCCCACGTCTCGGAATCGGGTGAAATTTACATTTTCAGAATCCTCATACCCTCACGAGTCTAACCATACCAAAATTATCCAATACCGATACCATTTGGTCCTTTAAATCATCATTTTATATTTTTGAAAGATTTCACAAATTTTCTTCCCAAATTCCATCCCAAATCACGAATTAAATGATGAATTCAGTGATAGATTCATGTACTCTAGCCAAATCTGAGTTAGAATCACTTACCGCGATGAATTTCTTGAAAAACCTTCGAAAAATCGCCAAAATCCGAGCTCTCTAGGTCAAAATATGAAATAAAACCCAAAACCTCGTATTTATAGAGCACCCCCCGGATTTCCACCACTGCGGACCGCACAAAACCAGTGTTGTCCGCACAAAAACGACTGCTGCCGCACAGGTTTGACTGCAGTGACAGGCTTTAGTATTTTGGCCATAACATTCTCTACAGATGTCCAAATTGCGATAAGGGCTACAACTTTCGTTTTTGAATCATCCCAAAATTCCTTGTAGATCAAAAGATATGAGCTTCCGAAGTAGGACCAGTGAAATTTTCCTCACCGCGGACCGCACTGCATTTTGTGTGGCCGCACAGCCCCCACCGCGGACGCACTGGATTTTGTGCGGACCACACTGGTGGATTCCGAGGCCTGCAACTCTTCTGGACCTGCAACAGCTATGATTTTCGGCCTTAATACATCCCGGAACCTACCCGGAACTCACCCGAGTCCCCGGGACTTCAAACCAATGGTACCAACACATCCCACGACATCGTTCAAACTTGTTCAAAACTTCGAAACGCTCACAACAACATCATATCACTAATTTAACATTGGATTCAAGCCTAAGAACTCCAAGAACTTTTAACTTATGCTTTCGATCAAAAAGTCTATCAAATCTTGTCCGGATGACCTGAAATTTTGCAAGCACGTCACATTCAACACTACGGAGCTACTCCAACTTTTGGAATTCCATTCCGACCCTCGGATCAAAATCTCACCATTGAACCGGAAACTTCAAAATTCGACCTTTCGGCATTTCAAGCCTAAATTAGCTACGGACCTCCAAAACACAATCCGACCATGCCCCTAAACCCGAAATCACCCAACGGAGCTAACGGAACCATCGGATTTCCATTCCGAGGCCGTCTTCACACTGTTCTGACTACAATCAACTTTCCAACACTTAAGCTCTTATTTAGGGACTAAGTATCCCAAAACTCTTCGAAACTCGATACCGAACATCCCGGCAAATCAAAATAGTAGAATTAAACTTGGGGAAAGCAGTTAATAGAGGATCGGGGCATTAATTCTTAAGACGACCGGTCGGGTCGTCACATCCTCCTACACTTAAACATTCGTTCGTCCTCGAACGAGCATAGAGACATACCTGAAGTGAAGTTGCTCATGGCCCCAAACCGCTGAGCGATGCGCTAGAGCTCAAAATGACCGGTCGGGTCGTTACATTCTCTCCCACTTAAACATACGTTCGTCCTCAAACGTGCTAAGAACTGTGTTGGGGTTGTCCGAATTCACTGTTTAACACCTCGAGCACCTATCCGTGCTACCACAACTCAGCTGGGTACCCCAGCTCGATCAATCTGAAGATATCCTTTTTCACTTAAGCAAATAAGCCTTAGAGCCCAATTCCTACATCCAGAATTCTCTGCCAGGCCTGTTCCAACATACGCTCATTGTATCAGTAACTAGCCGCAACACCAAAACATGACTGCATACCTTAGCTGAATTCACACATTGCACCACTTTACTCACAGAACCACAATAACATTCTCTGATCAAATTAGTCGAAATTCCACAAATCTGATGCTCCCATTGTACCTCATGACCTACATTGGTCTTGCTCTAACTCTTACAATACCGCCAAGATGGAAGAGGTGCGTAGAAATTCATACCCAACTGCCGAATCAACAAATCATTGGGTCTATACTCCTGATAAGAACCATCACCTCATTTTGAACCAAATAATGGTCTTAGCTTCTTAATATACTTCATATAATAGGATTGCACTGATCCTAAATCCAATGATCTCGTCTCGCCCAGTACGAATCGTTCAGGCAATAAGCCACCCCGGACATGATCAAAAGTCTCATATGATGCCACAATGTGCCAATAGGCTATTAACTCGAACGTGACAAAAGGAAAAGAACTCTAGAAGGAACTGCTCAACTCACGCACTAATGTGAACTTTCGTTAGAAAATAGGAAGCAAGGCATGCAAAAATAGCATATAGAAAACTATACTCAACATCACACTGTTGCGGCGTGCAACCCGATCCAAATAACATGCCCATGGCGGGGTGCCACCCGATCCACACATAGAATTCACGTAAGGAGATATACATCGAGCTAAACTGCTCATTATAACAAAATTCCGAATATCGGTCACAAGCATGCTAAGTGCATAATACCATCCCTGGGGAGACATATAGTGCGATAGGCTACAAAACTCAAACACAACTGAGGTGCGATATACGATCTGAATCTCGAGAGCCATCCTGCTCATATAACATCATCTCTAAGCGGAACCTCAACACATAAGAAATTCATCAAGTCGTCTCACAACTCATACGGCGCAATATATCATTTCATGAAATAGCTGACGATGAAATAGTACCCCAACTACTTGTCCAAAGGAGTGCATTGCTGAATGAACACATCTGGCCTGATATAGAGCCCATATTCACATTTAGATCAATCCACAAACCTCAAGTTGATTCTGATCACACTGAACTAGGCAAATAACCTTTCGAAGGTCCATAATAACCCCCTTCTTCTCATAACACACGAGAATTATCATCATAACCGGCGCAATCCTCCACGGTCCACAACCCAATAAGTCGAGTGCCCTCCAGGCATAAATTCTCAAATTAATGATATCACCACCGTCTTCATACTTGGTTTAAATCTTCAATCAATCAAGTGACTACATTCCACACTTATACAATCTTCTTGTGGGGCACGTGATCGCTGCCAACTCCGCACCACTAAAAAGTAGCGAGAGAGGGTCGCAATAACTTTTACCCAATTTGTGGGTCGGGATCGATTTCCACACGGAGCTAGGAAGGGAGTCGAGTATCTATCTAGAGTGGAGTTGTGTAATTGTTCCAAATATCACTTCCAATCATTTTTGGTATTTTCTTTATATTCTACTATTATCAACTACTAATTATAAATGCAGCTAGATTATGCTAAACGAGAATTGCTACAAGTTGTATCTAATGGTTTAAAAAGGCACTAGGGTAGTGACCTTCACCTAGGTGGTTAATTGACGGGTAATTGCATCTAAGCACGATCGACATGATTGGAGAGATATGTTATAACCGTTGCTTAATACTACCCACTCTACACCTCTCGGTAGAAAGAATGGTTTTGCCCAATTGACTCTCTCGAGACCAATTGGGTATGCATAATTGCCCAAGCAACTAGGGTTCAAGTCGGGTAATTACTCTCTCGAGGTTTAACCCTTTAATTGGGACTATCAAATCTCTTGAGTCCATCCCAATTCCTTGTTGAGTCAATTTTGGAGACTTAGGCTCTCTTTCTCAAGAAGAGCCCAAGTCTACTAAGCACAAACTAGTGTTTGCAACCACTAATTCATAAATTAAACCATTAAATTGACCCAAATAACAAACACCCATAATCAATCTAACCTTAAATTACAACACCCATCAATTACCCACACTAGGGTTGAGCCACAACCCTAGCTAATGGGTTTAGCTACTCATGCTTGAAGATAAAATCAGAGAAATAGATGAAGAGAAAAACATATTAATTAATTACTAAAGTAAATACAAAGTTTCAATGATTAAAACTACGTAAAGGTGCCAAAAATGACTAAGAAATATCATCTCATGAGCTCAGCTACAGTATTCTAATGTCTGATACCCTAAAAATGGAAAAATGTTCTATTTATACTAAGCTGGAAAAACTGGAAAAAAATGCCCCTGCGGGGTCAGTGCGGACTGCACAAAATGGTGTGCGGCCGCACTAGGCTCTTGACTCTGAAAAATCAACTCTCTGAACCCAGGCTCCGCGGACCGCACAGAATGGACTGCGGCCGCGGAGGCATCTAGCGCGGTCCGCACAACACGTCCGCGGTACCGCGACAGGCTTGAACCTTGGTCACTTGACATCTCTCTGAAGCNGGGAGGAGGGGGGAGGTGTGAGGTTATGGTGGAGAATAACGCAGTACACTATAGTTGTTCTCCACAGTGTCATGTTAAGTTGCCACTTACAATGGAGTACGATAGATTGGTATCGTTGTTATGTAAAAAAATGAGTGTGATCAAACGTTTGGTGAATATTAAAGTAACCGGAAGATATCTGTATTATGTTACTCTGTACGGGTTTGCTTGTTATGCCGAGTTTAACATCGAAGACGATGAAACTCTGACATATTTTTTGAGGATGACCTTTCGGCATTTCAAGCCTAAATTAGCTACGGACCTCCAAAACACAATCCGACCACGCCCCTAAACCCGAAATCACCCAACGGAGCTAACGGAACCATCAGATTTCCATTCCGAGGCCGTCTTCACACTTTTCCGACTACGGTCAACTTTCCAACACTTAAGCTCTCATTTAGGGACTAAGTGTCCCAAAACTCTCCGAAACTCAATACCGAACATCCCGGCAAATCAAAATAGTAGAAATAAACTTGGGGAAAGCAGTTAATAGGGGATCGGGGCGTTAATTCTTAAGACGACCGGCCAGGTCGTCACACATAAACTCACCCAAAATTTTTTTACTTTTTTTAGTACTCTCAATTTTTTGTTTTTTATTTTCTGCGCCACCCACCCACCCTACTCCCCCCCCCCCCGAGCGCAAACCCCTCAAATAAAATTCAATTATTTTTTTGTATTTTTGTTTTTATTTTTTATTTTCTGCACCCCTTACCCCGCAAACTCCAAAAAAATACTTTTTTTGTATTTTCCATTTTTATTTTTTGTTTTCCTGCACCACCCCTACCTGCTCCCTTCCCCCCCCCCAAACCCCGTCAATTTTTTTTTAAAAACTTTTTCTTATAATTTCAATTTTCTGTTTTATGTGTTCTTCTGCCCCACCCACACACCCCAATCCCCACTCCACCCGTAAAATATTTTTCAACTTACATATTTTATGATAAAAGTTTTTGTTTATGTAAGATGGGCATGGTTCTAAAACACGGGTCAAGTTGGGGCGGGTTGGGCTATGACCCATTGTTTAGCCCATTTTGACCCAGCCCATCTTGACCCAGTCCATCTTAACTCAAGTACACTTTGGTCTGGGTTGGGCAATGACCCATTTATTGACCTAACCCATCTTGACCCGCCCAAATTCAGCCCAACCCGCCCATTTGCCACCCCTAAGGACAACAACATATTAGGAATTGAAGTCACACTGAAGGACAAAGCCATAAGCAGCCAATAACCATTATATGTTGGAGTTTTAAAACTGTGATCATTATCAAATATATGATATCAGTACATGTAGATTCTTATAATTCTTTAACAATTTCAAAGGTTTAAGGTTGATATTAAATCATTTCATGTAGCACAAAGAATATACTTATAATCACATACATAATCTATAAAAGGGCTACTAATCACATGATCAACTATACACCCTTGTAGTCATTTTTGTCATGCTACTAACAATTTCATCATTCAAGAATGCCACTCTAAGTGGCTTAAGGAATTAGCAGGTAACACTGATAAATACATGCACTCATTACTAACTTTATCAGAGGTTCAGTGCTCATAAAAGGTCTAGTCAAACATCTCAAGGTAAGTCTAAATTATTAAAGTAGGTTGTAGAACATCATGACAACTTTCAGAACAGTCTTTTCCACAAAAGGAAAATAAGAAGAGGGTTGGGATTTTACTATATTAGGAGTCTATGCTAATACCTTAGAGTTCTCAAACAAGTCATACCAATCGGTTAGGACAACAGGACCATTTAGCATGAATAAGAGGTTCAACTTTCAATCTCATTATATGATTTCTATAAGTATATATCTAATAACATATATTTAACAACATTCAATTAAAACTTCTAAGCCATCAGAATCAACAACACTCAGATTATATCGGTGAAGAACTTCTAAGATATCAAATGATCATGAGACAACAAGAAACCACTTATGTACAGCTAGCCCTAAAAACGAGACACGCGTGTGATTATGATTCAGGAGGATTACCAGTTGGACTCCAAAGTTGATCATGCCAGCATGATTTTATCATATACCCCCTTTTATTTCATATTAGCATAGTTGACATATATAGACTTAACTACACAGAATGATTAATAAAACAATCAAGTCAACATGATAATATAGGCAGAACCGTCAATGAGAGTCGTTTAATTTACTAAACATAAGCAGCATGATACTATAAGTATGAAGATCATTTGAGCAGGGCAACCTAATGATGTAGGCATGGAGACTTCAACTAGTTAAATAGGAAATCGTGAAATATTTAGGAACATCATTCAATTAGCTTAATCAACATGATAAATGTGAGAATAAGTATAGAAATTAGTAAGTATCACTCAATTAACAGTGCAGTAGTACAGACCACATATAGTTACCAACACAAAGGTTAATATAAGGAGTTAAAAAAGACGAGGATCATAGTAACATAATTTTAGTTAATTAAGAAATACGCCTAATGATAATTTCAAAAATGGAACTCAATAATCATTATATGATATTGATGTAAACAACCGCATAGGATTAAACACAACAATGAACAAGAAGTATCAATGAAGAGCAAGACAAACAGTAGAACACAATAAGAGTCACATGTTTACTGATGAGCATCACGAAGAAGAATATGCAAGCAATTAACATCAAACAATAGAACGACATGATAATACATGAACAACTGAGTAATTAAATAGGTGCCAGTTCTTTATTGACCTTCTTCGAAGCAGCAAACCAGGTAGTCTCCCTTGACAGCAGGAGCCAAAGTTTGCAATCAATTCTCAGTAATTGAACTGAAAAATAAAGAAAAGGAAATCAGAGGGATTCTTTTAGTATTTAAGCAGATAACATTTACTAGGTTCTCTAGAGTAGTTCATGTATATTCTATGTGTGTTTGTGTGTTTGGTGAGAGCATTAATATTACACCTCATATTTTCGTACGTAAAAGTGCGTTGTAGGCAAACTAATGTAAGAGCAAAATGAGATCATATTTGAAAGTATATAAAGTAAGTTAATCATGTTAACTCGGAGGTTACAAATATTGAAGATCATGAGCAACAAGTACAAAGACGGTTGGATGGTTCAGAAGCTAAATCAATTGAGGAAAATAATATTTCGTCGAAAGTCGACAAGTAGGAAATGTTATAACCCGTACCTTTGGGTGATACTAGGGTTATTAACATGATAAGAGGTTTATGTTATAATTTATTTTAGTCCTATGATAGTGATGTGTTAAGTTTTGAGGTCAAGCGAGTTGTGGAATAAAAGTCAATGAAAGTCATCACAAGTTACGTTCATAAGTTTTACTAAAATTTGGGTCAAATATAACTTCGATTTTCTCCCAATATACTTAAAGTTACGGGGTGATCCACCCATAAAATTGAAGATCTATGAGTCTATTTTCTAACACATTAAACTGTTTGTTAATACTACATCATAGTAGAGAGATATATTTATTTCTGCGAGTCTGCGCAGACTGCTGGGTGACAAGTAGGTGTGTCACCTACTTGCTTAAATGAGAGGACTAAATATGTCCAAAAAGGGGCTATTTCGGGTCAGCCAAAGAGCCCTTTTAGGTCTTATATCCTGCTAATATAATATTCATTATATAGCAAAATAACCAGAGATAAGCCCCTGCAAAAATCCTTCCAAAACTTGAGCACAAACCTTAATTGATTTTCTCTTCTTTTCAAGTTCTAGTTGGAGGAAAACCTAGGGTTTGAAGAACTAAGATAGGAGTTGAGATATTAAAAAAATAAGGTAAGTTTAATGCTCTCTTTCATTTATTTTTTCTGCTGGAATTGTATGGAAAGTCGTTCTATAATTGTAAGAACTCACGAGACGGTGATCGGAAGCCGTGAGTTTGAGTTATTCAACTTGTAGTGGACTATTTTGTGGGCTGTTTCGTCTTGCTGTTGGATTGTTTGTTTTGTTACTTTTTAAGGGAGTTTTGGAGGAGAAAGGGTGTGGATAAACACCACATAGATACAAGGTGGTATGTTGGTCATTCGTCGTAACATTTTTGGGTTGTTTGACACTACTACGATGGTTGTTTTGTGTATGAAGAGATTGGGGTGTATTGGGCTGTTTTGTCGTCTTTTGTGGTGTATATAAGGTTGGAAAATAAAGTATATATATTTTTATTGTTGTGTTCTTGTGTTGTTCGTGTTATCTTGAATTGGGAGGAAGTAAAAAATATAGGGTAGATGCTACCCGTTTTAATATAAAATAAGCTTATCGTTCGTTATGTGATAGTTGTACCTTTTGTAACTTATTGATAGTATTATTATCGTTGTTGTAGATTAAGGTGCAAAGGGACTAGTTCAACATGGTTATTAGAAAGATTGTGATAAGGTATGTTAAGGCTAAAGCTTTCCTTCATTTTGGCATGATCTCGTAACTACATGTATTTGATAATAAAACATAAAGAGAAGTTCATACTCTTGAATTTATACATTATCTCGGTCTCATAAGTTACAGTATTCTCCCTTATCGGGACTTTATATTCAGTTAAGTATTGTTTTCTTCCAGTCACTAGAGTAGAGAGTTTATATATTTACAATATTATAGTATTTTTACCACCATCGGGCTATAATCGGTGGGTAGGCCCCTATTGGGAAACCTACGATCAGATGGTAAGTTATATACCGAGCCTACTATGGCTGAGTGCCTATGAGCGAGCCCAGAATGGTCGATATACCAAACCTAGTATGGCCGAGCACCTATGAGCGAGCCTACTATGGTCGAGCAGTTACACGTACCAAGCCTTATTTACTTACTATATTGAGAGAGTTGAGTCAATATCGGCAGGTAAGTATATCTCCATATCATCTTTGACTCCCAGTTACTTTTAGTTATTATATTATCAATTGAGTTTCATCTTTCAGTTATTATTGCCTTACATACTCGGTACATTATTTTGTACTGACGTCCCTTTCCTGGGGATGCTGCATTTCATGCATGCAGGTTCGGATAGACAGACTGGTAGACCTCCTCCGTAGGTGTTGCCCCTGTTCAGCTTGATCGGTAAGCGCCACGCCCTTCGGAGTTGCCTAGTCTAGGGTTTTGAGTACATATTGTGTATATATGTATATATATTTTGGGTAGGTTGGGCCCCTGTTCCAACCACAGTACATCCATCAGTTAGAGGTTTGTAGACATATCCTGTCAGTCATTGGAGTATGTTGGGCTTGTAGGCCTTGTATGTATATTTTTGTTGGTTTATCAGTTGTAGTAGTTATGACGGCCTTGACGACCTAACTTTAAATTGATATTCAGTCAGAGCTAGTTTCCGTTCAGTTTTATAATTTGTTTTACAAATTATCTTGCAATGTGGCCCTCTAGCCAAAGTATGACATTCTATGTTTAGAGCCACTCAGTCTCAAGTTGGTACACTCAGTTAAGTGAGGCACATGTACCGGTCACACCCCCCATGTTCGTGGCGTGACAATCAAAGTCCATATTTATAGTTTCCATTGGAGCCTTAGGGTTCCGTTTGAATTTGAAAGAGATAGTGGAAGATGTTGAATTTGAAAGAGATAGTGAAAGATGACGATTATGATAGCAAGAGGGAAAACAGAGGGGAAAACCATTAAGAAGTTTTACCTTGATCAAAATGATGAAGAAATCAGTCGTTGAAGCTAGAGGGCCATCGGTTAAAGCCATTGTCCAGAGGTCGCTATGTTTGACCTCTGGACCATCGACTATCATGAAATAGTCGAGATTCTCATGAATCTACAGTTGCATGTGTTGATTTGAACGAGCAAAAGACAAAACGATGAGATTCTCACCCTTTTACGTTTAGGCCTAGGGCTTGGGAGTTTGGAATTTGAATTCGGCAACCGGCGGGATTCGCAGTCAAAAGAGAGAGAGAGAATGAAGTTTCAGTCGATTTTGAGTGGCCTTGCAACATTGCGTGCTAGGTTTTCGGAGATTGATGGGTATGAGAAGATGAGAGGAAAGAGAGAGGAAAAGGAAAGAAAGGCGGTCAGTCTTGGACGAAATGATTAGGGTTTGGTGTTAGTTTCCTAGTTAAAACGAAGGATTGAATGAAAGCCGTTGGATCAATTTGATCGACGACTCTAGAGTTTTGGAGATAAAACGAAAAGAAGAAGGTTTAAGGAGATAAAACTGGAGCCGTTGGATCACTTAGATCCAATAGTGGATATAAAGTGCTCGGGAACTAAAAACTTAAGGAGAAATTGGAATTAATTGTGGACTATGATTTTGATCAGCAGTTCCGATTGGTTGTGTTTGTTGTGTGAGTGTCTGGGAGGGTGTGACATGGCGCATTGTGTTTGGCTGAGGGTAAGTGGCAATAATTTCCAAGTAGGATAATGATGGGTTGACCGAACCGGGTAAAGTGTGTTGGGCTGGTGGTTTTGGGCCATTGGGGTATTAGGCTGGACGGGGAATTTAAACTACGGCCCATATTGAATTGAAATTAACCAATTGCAATTGTAGACAATTTAAAGTTTTAGTACCTTTTTTAATTAAATTAACTAGTCTTATTTAATTCAAATAAATGTAATAAAATATAATTAACACACGTATTATTGATTAATTACTGTAATTAGTATTAGATTATTAAAAATAGTTATAATACTCATTTGTAAAATTATAAAAGCTAATTTTTAATTAATTAAAGTAATAGAAATAATATAATCATAAATCTTTAAGACTAAATTATTATTAATTACAGAATTAATATTATTAACTATTATTATACTTATTATTACCTATTGTATTATTTATATTTTGAAAAAATAGATATTATTAATTTCAAAATACTTTACAACATTTATTGTTGACCAATAAGTGTAAATTTAATTTTAAAAGGGGAGGGTCAAAATTGATCGTCAACAGCTGCCCCACTTTTACCAGATTCGATAAAAGAGTTTGCATGATAAGAAATGGACTTAATAACCAATTTTGCCCCGACTTTAGGCATATACTACAGATAAGATGTATGGAAATGTGAAAGACCATGATCTATTTAGATAACGACCAAACTCTGGCTTTGAGTCACCTATATACCTCGGGCTTAATTTAGTTTTTGAAAGATAATTCAGAGAGAGTCATGCATGCATGAATTGCCTAGTATCATGTTATGACCATACCGCAAGATTTCGAGACCGCTGTGATTTATGAATTGCAACTTGATTATAGGATTTGTAAGATTTTGACAATTTTAGAGTTCTACTGATCAAATTGAGCTGGAGATTGGATCATTGGATTGCTTATGAGTCTGTTGTCCTTCATAGAACTGTCACCTGGTGTCACGATCCAAAAATCCACTAGTCATAATGGCATCTAACCTAACCCGCTAGGTAAGCCAACTAACAGTTTACACAAATCAAATGAGAATAATAAGATATCAATAATGAATAACTGAATTTCTATACATCAACTCGATGATTGATAGTACAAGCCATAATCCACTAAGACTTGGATTTACAAAGATGATATGACAATAAATACAATATTTGTTTGGAATGTTCATAAATAGATTACGAATCTAAAGCTACCAAGGACAAGTGGAAGCTATATCCGAAAGCAGGCACATCTTCAATTCCATCTCCCGCCATACAGAGCAGCATCAACTCCAAGATCTGCATGCAAGGCGCAGAAGTATAGTATGAGTACAACCGACTCCATGTACTCAATAAGTAGCAAACCTAACCTTAGGTAAAAAGCAGGGACGAGATCTGAAGATAGTCGGAGTCCAACATCTATAATCGATAATAACATGATATATGATAATGTCGAAAACGATAAACAACTCAAAAAACTATTATGCTCAGCTCGATCATAGTTATGGGAAAATAGACAGGCTTTTCAAATATGACTGTCAAAGTCCAAATCTTACCACAAAAATCAATTAAACATGAATTTATCAAAAAAACTATATTTTTTCATTTCAGGTGCCTGGCACAAGGCCTTTACCATCACACAGTAACACTTAGTAGTGTACGGGTGCCTGGCATAAATACATGTAACGACCCAATTGGTCGTTTTTAGAATTAGCGTCATGTACAGTGGCTTAACAGCGTGATCAGCTTCATAATGTATTATGACTTGCGTGTGTGTCGAGTTCTGTTTCCGGATTATTCGGGATCAATTTGGAAGAACAATTTTATTTTAGAAGCTTAAGTGAAAGAGTTGACCCGAGTTTGACTTTTGTATAGAAAACTTTGGAATGGTATTTTGATTATTCCAATGGCTTTGTAGATTTGGACTTGGGCGTATGCCCGGATTCACATTTGGATATTCATAGAAGGTTTCGGCACTAATTGGTGAAAGTTGGAAATTTGAAGGTTTGAAATATTCATAAGTTTGACCGAGAGTGGACCTTGATAATATCAGGTTCGGATTTTGGTTCCGGGAATTTGAACAGCTTCTTATGTCATTTGGGACTTGTGTGCAAAATTTGGGTTCATTTTCGGTTTGATTTGATATGTTCCGGCACGAGTTTTGGAAGTTGGAAGATTTAAAAATTCATAAGTTCAATTCGAGGTGCGATTCGTAATTTTGACATTGTTTGATGTGATTTGATGTCTCGAGTAGGTATGTGTGATGATATAGAACTTATTGGTATAATCGGACGGGTCCTGAGTGGCTTGGATGAGTTTCGGATGAGGTTCGAATCGTTTCGGATCATTTTTTGGCTAAGGCTGGTTTGGCAGGGCTTCTGTTGTGACCGAACCTGTGGAGCCATGGGCGCAGGTGCGGAGCCGCAAAAGCAAAAGTGGCATCATAGAAGCGGGAGTTCTTCCGGGAGCAAGGGACTGTAAATGTGGAGTGTTCTTCGCATCTGCGAAGGCGCATATGCGGTGTGTTTGGGCGCAGAAGCGAGGGGCAGCGCAGATGCAGGATTTTGGTCCACACATGCGTTTGAGCAGAAGCGGAGCTCTTTCAACTGGTGCGAAGGGTGGGCCTCCAATGCTTCTCCGCAGAAGTGAAAATTCGGTCGCAAAAGCGAAGCCGCAGGTGCGACCACTGTTCTGCAAGTGCGATTCTGGGCAGGATGTTAAGAGACGAGGGTTGGTAATTTTCATCATTTTGTTTGAGTTGGAAGCCTCAATTTTGGGAGATTCTGGAGGGGTACTTCACGAGTTTGATTTGGGTGAGTGTTCATCATCCGAAATTGATTATATTTTCATGATTCCATGATTGTTTTCATCATTAAATTAGCGAATTGAATGGAAGAAATTGGAAAATTTGTTAAAGCTTTCAAAATATAAAATGAGGATTTGGAGGGCGATTCGATATCGGAATTTGATAGTTTTGGTATGGTTGGACTTGTATCAGAACGGTGTTCGGATTTTATGAATTTTATTGGGTTTTGAGGTACGGGCCGTGGGTTGACTTTTTAGTTTTAATTGAAAACTAAAGCTTTATTATTAAAAATTATTTCCTGTGAGTTTTATTTATGTTATAAAATTATTTTGGCTAGATTTGAGCCATCCGGAGTTTGTTTCACGCGAGGTCATTTTAGAGTATCGGTTTAGCTTCGTCAAGGTAAGTATCTTGCCTAACTTTGTGTGGGGGAACTACACCTTATGATTTGAGTCGTTTGTGCTATTTGTGTAATGTGAAAGCCGTGTACGATAGGTGACAAGTACGTACTCGGGCTTGTATGTGGAAATTCTATTGGCTTAAACACTTAGGCATCTTTTATGTATTTAATTGAAAATTTGTTGGCACATTGTTATATCCCCAGCTTCTCGGAAATAAAAACCAACTATACTCGCAAGTTATAATACATAATATGAGGCTATTCAAGGTCTCAAATTATAGAACGGAATGCTAGAACTCAAAACGACCGATCGGATTGTTACACTTGGTCTAGGTCGCGAGCCTTCCTATTTCTCGTGTTGGCGAGCCTATACAACTTCTTTTTCCCACTTCTGTCCTCTAGTTCTTTTACAAGTGTTCAAATACTGCCATTTTCGCCGTCGTCCTGCTATCCTCGCTTGCTTCTTTGCAATTTTGTACCTCTTCCGGTTCGTCCTTTTTTCCTCCTCGTTCTTTCTCTCCGTTAACTTCATCTAAGAAACCTTCTTGGCTTTCACTTTCCTTTGAACCTCTTTATTCTACAACTAATCCCCTCTACGTCCATTAAATTACCCTTCGAGACCCCTAATATTCAATGCTTATATGTACATTTCAGATAGCAAATCAAACATATTCATGCAGCTACAAACTAAATAATCATTTCATTAATCACAGTCATTACTTATACCATTGGGGTAACTAGTAAACCAACTAAGATACACTCCTTTAACACTAAATAACATCATATGAACAATATAACTAATATAAACACATTTGTTATACACATTACACTTATTCAATGTACATACTCATTACAAATATGTCCCCTCTATAATTCGAATCGGATATGTGTAAAAGGGATCATCCAATCAGAGATCTGAAAAAATATCCTTCATCAAAATACGTAGCCGCAAAACCAACCTACTTCCCTCTAAACACTCGTAAAATGATAAAATTTAATTTAAAATAAAGTAAAATCCTTCAATATATACTCGAATATCCCACTTCCAAAAATGCCCATGCGCATTCTTTTATTATTATATATAAAAGAAGCCTTATGTGTTTTTTATAGCATTTGGTTAATATAATAACTAGGTATTAGATGGAATAAAACTAGAGAAAGTTAAATATTCCCTTGAACCAGTGACTTGAACTTGGATTTTATATTACATGCTTTAGCTTGGCATCCATCTTGAATAGGGATCAATTGTATTGTCTACTATAGGTTCAAGATGACTTCGATTTATCATTCTAGTCTACAAAGTTGAGCTCTGAAACTTCCTACGTTAATATTTTGTATCACTTTTTGCCACAAAATTTTCCACTCCGTATCATAAATCCGTCAAAAATAAGTAACCTAAACAAGTATCAATCGTTATCTACTTTAATTTTTATTATTTTCCGGTCTCAATTATCTACTTTTATTCATTTATGCTACTAATATTTACATTGAATTGATGACTGAAAAAGAAAGAGTTCGCTAATAATTAAAAAACAAAAAGTAGTATCCAGCCAAGTAAACGAAGGTTGAATTATTATCTTTCAGCAGTTCTGTAGTACTGTAAGAGACTTGCCAGTTTGCAAGTTGTGACGGTGGAGAGAAACTAATGTGGAAATACAGAAAATAGCAATGGTATTTTCAAGCGGATAAACGGGACAATTAGGAAAAGGGTTACATCCACATAGCTGCATGATCCTTCCCTTTTCACTTTCTCTTATCCTTTCATCTCCTTTTTCCTTTTTCTTTTTGTAAGAAAAGATGAGTATGAACAGTGGAGGAATTAAGTAGAGTGAAGAATTAAATCTCCTTCTTCGAGAAATTACATTATACGAAGGATCTTATGTGAGTTGTTGAATACCTTGGTAAAACTTTTCGATTCCACCGTTCCCCGTGAACCCATGAAAACAACAAGGATCTAAACCATATGAGACACTTATATATATCTTTGAGGCAATCATTCTTTACCCGTAAAACGGTACAGTTAAATTTGTAACATGGTTTATAGACACGTGAATTGTTATATATGATCCAAATATATAAAATAACTAAGAACATATATAAATTAATTAAATAAATTTGAAGAAAGTACAAGCCTGACTGTGGACTTAGCTTCTTCGATGGCCATAATAAAAACAATATGAAGAACAAAAAGAGAAAAAGTAGTAAAATAGATTAAGAGCATATTTTGGCTTTTGTGTACAGAATGTTGCGTATCCTACAATGAATGTGAATTCTCCTATTTATAGCTCTGTTCAGCACAATATCCCCAAATCAAGTGCTTCTTTAACAGAATAAGACCCCTCTTGATGGCTGAATAACGGCTGGGTATTAATGAGAAGATCATTTGTAACGGCTGCTCATTGAATGTTGTATTTCCCAACCGATATCTTCCTTTCAAATCTTCGTCCTCGGTTTTACTATCCTCGGAGCTTACCCAGCATTGGTCACATATTCGTAACTGGTGCCAGCTATTTATTGCCTCATATCTTACATGTCTTTGCTTCCACGTGTCAATTAGCCGAGCATCCAAGTGTCGCTTATTAATTTTACCCCATACAGATAGTCCTGCTACTTTCTGGTGACAACACTTTGGTGTTACTAGAAAGTAGATAAGACATCTTTCCTTAGCGAAAAAGTTTCTGAACTGTTCCTAACACTGGAAAGGATGCATGTCTCCTCGCATTTAATGAACCGAACACGTGTTATCCCGTGATTCGGCAAATATTTTTGCTAGTTTTCAAGGTAATCATGACTATGAATTCTAACGCCTATAAACATCTCCACTACTCAACACTTTTACCTTTCACTTTTGCAAACCCTTCTTCTTCGAATTTCCTCAAGGCTTTTTTGCGAACTCCTTTGTCTCAGTAAAATTTCTTCACTCGGATTTTCTATCACCATGTCTTGTACTTCCTCTGTCCTAGGAAACTCTAGCCTTCACATCGGTGTGGCCCTTCAAAAAAGAACAAAACTAAGGAAGCCGATGTCGAACCTCCTTCCGTCAACATAATCATACCTTCTCAACTTCACTCTCAGTTGGACCATCAAGTTCAAAAGGAAACTATCAACCCCAAAAATGACAGAAATTGGCTAGTCCGCAGATATCCTTCTTCCATTCGCCCTGTTAGCATTCCTGTTGTAAAGGAAGACTCCGACTAGAAAACATCAAAATCTTAACCCCCAATGAAGTGGAAAGGGTCACTTTATCAAACTCGGGTTCATGTGAAATTATACATAACCTTTTACCTTAACATTGAGGTAAGAAATTGATCCCATTATTTTTTTTCACCACTACCAAATCTGCTTGGCTCACGTAAGCCCATCAATATGGCGTACAATGGCTTGCCTTTGGAAAATGTGTTCCCAGGCCGGAGAAACCCTTACTCTTGCCATTTGATCAACCTCTACTCCCCAATGATCTTTTATGGAGGCATGTTCAAACTCAGAAAATGTGGTCACCATGTCATCATTACCAGTGTTGATGATGATAATGACCGTGGTTGGATGGAACGATACGTTATCGTTGCTACCAGGGAGATCCTTCCGATAACAGCCCCTCCTATCCCTGAATCTTGGAATTTTGCTCAAAAGTTTTCAGATATCTTTTTTTTATTAAAGAGAATTCCCTCATTTGATAACTCTTATTTCCCTTATTTCAACTATTTGACGGGAACCGCCATCGGAAGAACCTAACCCAATGGGTTCAAATTTTTTTAGGACATGTTAGAAAGAAATAACACCCAAATTTTAATTGAAAAGCCAAGAATCATGGTAATTAAAAGATCTTCTTTCTTTCTTATGATTTCTAAGGGGTCTTCTATTTGCCCCGTTACTGAGGTTTCTCATGACCCAATGATGGCCCATCAGCAAATACAAAAATCCTTGATTGGAAGACAGCTCGTGAAGCCGCTCTTGCTTAAGGTGAAGGCCCATCTTCCCTGAGTCCCCATCCTAAAGACGAAAAATCAAAATAAAAACGTAACTTCATGGCTGAGACTCAAGAAAAGCATTCTAAGAAAGAAACTCTAACTGGACTGAGCATAGTGGTCCTTGATGAAGAAGAAATCGATGAAGATGCAGGGGTTTCCCTCCAAATAAGAAAACGATCTCCTCCAGCCCAACCGGATCCTCAGCCAGGAGATATTCGAGCACTTTTGATGGAAATGGAGACAGTTGAAAATGCTGAGTCTCATTTTCGGGCTCCCGTTGTTGCTTTTGGTCAGAGGAATTCTACCTCTGAAGTTCCTCCTTCTTCAACTTCAACACCAGCCATAACACCATCAACCCCAATCTTCCCACCGGCGCCAACCAAACAAATGGAAGATATTCATTCCCCACGGTCACCTGATCATGGAATATAGAGAACACTTACCCGACACCTATCAGAAACCCCAATAGTAAACATAGTATCATCCTTACAGTTTTGAATGAGTGAAACCTAATTTCCGAGCCGGTGGGGGTCGCCAATTACTTAAAGCCCTTGGCTTCGAACAAAGATTGGAGAAAAATGGATGCTCTTTATGTTGAGTGTCTGATCAATAACAACATGCACCTCTCTACTCAGGTATCAAGTTAAAATTTTTCTTTTTCTTTCTTCTTATTAGACATTGTCTTTATAATTTTAAATCATTTAGGATAACCTCCTTGCCTACGAGGGCCTAGAAAAGAATATTTTGGACAAGGAAGAACTTACTGCTGAATGAGATCAGCTTGCTGCCGAAAGAGATCAACTTGTCGAGCGCCTCCCAGTTTTAGAAGAAAATGTTGCTCAAATGGGCGAACTCGAAGCCCGACTAGAGCAATTTGAATAAGAGAAGATGGTCCATAGGCGAGACACCACTCAATTACATGAAGAGCATAAAGAGTGGGCTGAGCTGCAGGATGTTGTAATTGTCGCAGCCGAGTGTAAGTCTACTTCCTTTGAAAAAATCAATAACCTAGAAGCAATCTTGCTTTCCAAAACTGAGGAGGCTACTGTTGCCGAGGAGAAGAGAGTCATATTGAGGAAAGGTTCAAAAAGGTCATGGAGCAGAACCGCAAACACGTAAGAACAAATACTGACCTTAACCGAACCTAAGGCATCGTGAAGGTTGAAAACGAACAACTGCAACCCGAATTTGAGAAGCTTCGAGATAAATTCCAAGATCAAGAAGATTCTTCCGTCCTCGAGAAAACTTATGAATCTTTTTAGATGAGGAGGAAAAATTTGGAGGAAGCAAAAGAAGGCATAGCGAATATAGATGGTTGCATCGCTGAAGCTCTCGAATTGGAGACGACTGCCTTCACTCGGCCCACTGCTTCAACCTCTTCAAGAAAAAGTTCAGAGTACTCGAAAATCGATGAGGAGGCTGAAAAAGAAGATAAAGATAAAGGTACTGAACCGGATACAGAACAACCTTAATCTACAAACGATGCATTAGAGACCTCTCTTCCTTCGGATTCTGCCGGCAAAACCAATTGATGTAATAATATACATCTTTTTTTTGTAATTATTGCCAAAATTTCTATTGACTTTGGCATTTTGAGCATAATACATTTTTGGTCAATTTTTGTGCAAAACATTCTTTTTTTATTATTAATATTTGATAAAGTTCGGGAATTTCTAACATCCGATAACTTTTAATACCTTCATTCATACTTTTGGTGTCTACCCGTTGACTATGAGGATTTCATAAGAGAGGGCCTTTATATTTACGATGCTCTTGAATAGAATGTCTCATTCTGGTACAAGAATTTAAATTTAAACTAACTTTCAAATGAAAAGAACTTAACATATCATTTGGACAAGAAATAAGTTAAAAATAAAAGGACTTTGATTTATTCCTTCCATTTTTAAAAGTACATTTACATATAATATTCATTTGCTTATGTAGATAAAGATACTAATACGTGTGGCTAACTTGTATAACTTATTTCTACGGGGTTGACCAAGCAGTCCCCGATAAGGTAAAGGTTCCGGTTCTAACAGTCCCTCATCTTCATGACACTTTTAGTGCTCTAATACACAATGGTTCCCTCCAAGTGTTAGGATGCTAAGTATGAGAATTCGAACACTGGAGTTTTTGCTATCGCCGAGGACCCTTCTTCATAGTATGCTTTACACTGATGTCTCATTAAAAACCTTGCAAGGAAACCCAATTGGGACAAAAATTGAACGAAGGGAAAAAGAGTGCAGCAAATACTTTCAGTATCAGCAAGGATCTTTAGCAATAATACATTTTAAGGTGAGTCACGTTCAATTTGCTTGGCAATTTAACTCCATCTTAATTTTCTAACTATTACCGGTTATAGATGAAATCCGGTACGGTCCTTCCTACGTTAGACCTAGCTTCCCGGCATTAACCTCTCGGGTACTTTGATTCACTTTCCTTAAACCCAAATCTCCGACTTTGAAATATCGAATATTTGCTCTGCAGTTGTAATATCTTTCCAACCTCTGCTTTTATGCGACCATCCTCACATATGCTAGATTTCGATGCTCTTCAAGCAAATCCAACTTAATCAGCATTGCTTCATTATTTACTCCTCGTTTTCCCGGGAATACCTTATGGTCGGTTCTCAATCTCCACGGGGATCAAAGCTTCCCCTACCGTACACAAGTGAAAATTGTGTTTCTCTCGTGCTTGACTTCACCATTGTCCGATATGCCCATAATACTCCTTGTAGATCTTTTGGTCAATTGCCTTTCGCATCCTCTAATTTATTTTTGAGGTTTTGAATTATAACTTTGTTGGTCGACTCCGCTTTTCTGTTAGCACTTGGATGATAGGGAGAAGATGTAATCCTTTTCATCTTTAATCCTTCCAATTTTTTTTTGACTTTGGAACCTATAAATTATGGCCTATTGTCACAAGCAATTCGTTTTGGTATCCGAAATCGACAAATGATTTGATCCCATATGAGATCAGTCACTTTTTGCTCTCCAATATTTTTGTAGGCACATGTTTCAACCCATTTAGCAAAATAATCAGTTAAAACCAAAGAATCTTTACATGCTCGGGCCCTTGAGGTAAGGGACCAACTATTTTCATTCCCAATTCATGAATGGCCACGGTATTGCCGGCAATAGCATCCTCTCCTTTTGAAATCGGGTCACGAATTCTCTCAATAGTTCTGACTCCCTTGAGCAGAATATGTCCGACTTTATAGCTTGGACTTTTTTGGCCCCAGCATGAGCTTTAATGAAAGAGTCCGCAAGAATTTCAAAAGAGTAAATCGAATGATCGGGTAAAAGAAAATACCGTGTTAAAGCACCCTTTGTGAGGATTTTGCCAAATTTCTTCAACAAGATAAATTCAATCTCGTCCAAGTCATTTCCCTTTACAGCCATAGTGCAAGTTGTGATATGCTCTTGTGGATCCGAAGTCCCATCATACTTCGGGATATCGGACATCTTAAATCAATTCAGAATCAATTTCGGGGCCACACTTGGTTTGAACGGCAACTGTGTATACGTTTTTGAATCTGGTTCCTTCAATACTAGTGGTGCTCCCGGGATCATATCCATCTGAGCGCGGAATTCTTTAGCATTTTGATCCATTCGTTCATTCATTTCCTCATGCGTCTCATTAAACATGTTTTGAAAAGATCATTAGCATTGTTATCGTTCCCGGATCCACTACCTGCATGACGTACCTCATTTTCACTAAAACCAAACTCCTCCCTTGAAGCGATGTTACTAGTTCTTTGCACTGTTTAATTTGCAGGCATGCTGGGAGGAACTCGTACTCCTCTGTTGGAGTTATTGGAAGCAACCAAAAGCGTCTGCTTCAATTCCGTCATCACCCGGTCTTGTCTTGAGAGATGATTCATAATTTCCCTTTGTAGCGCTTTCAAAACTTTGATCTTTTTAACAACACGTTCATCGTTCGTATCATAAGGAGTTGGACTTCTCACATGTCAAGTATTTCCTTTTTCGCGAGCCAGAGTTATTTCATCTCTTTCAATATGACTTTCACTAGTTGAATCATCACGCTGGAACACATCCTCACGCTCGTTATTTGTTCCTACATTGTAAGAGTTGTTCACATCGTTAGCTTCCATATATGATTTTTCTTATTCTAAAGGAAAGTGTCAAACTGCGTTAGTAATAAATGGATAAATCAATGTAATAACACAATTTTTTATGCCCCACGATGGGCACCTAACTATTTACCCGTAAAATAGTACAGTTAAATTTGTAACGTGCTTTATAGACACGTGAATTATTTTGGTCCACGAATATAAAATAGCTAAGAACAGAAACAAATTAATTAAATAAATTTGATAAAAGTACAAGCCTGACCGTGGACTCAGCTTTTCCGGTGGCAATAATAAGAACCATATGAAGAACAAAAAGAGAGAAAGTAGTAAAATTGATTAAGAGCGGATTTTGGCTTTTGTGTACAAAATATTTCGTGTCCTACAATGAATGTGAATTCTCCTATTTATAGCTCTTTTCAGGTAAACAAGATCCCCAAAATCAAGACCTTCTTCAATACGAACAAAACCCTTTTGACGGTTGAATAGCGGCTGGGTATTAATAAAAAGATCTTTTATATCGGCTGCTCAAAGATCTTTTATATCTTCCCTTCAAATCTTCATCCTCGGTTTTACTGTCTTCGGAACTTACCCAGCACCGGTCTGATACACAAATAACAGCAGCAAGTGACGTGGATAGATGATTAGGCAGCTGACTAGACAAATTCAAACGGAAGCTAGGCCTCTTCTTTCACATTTCAGTTTGGCAGGAAAGTTAGTTAACAGAGTCACACTTTATGCACTTGTTATTTTGAATTCCTTTCAATTGTCAATTAGTATAAGTAGGGGGGATTGTAATAGAGACCTTATGCAATTATCATAATACAATTCTGATTTCTCTTCTTCTGATTCTCCTCTCCTCTTTTCTTTCTTCTTTTCTTATTTTCAAATCGCTGTTCCATTGCTCGACTTGATACCAATTTGGTATCAGAGCTTGGGTCCTCATAAAGCAATAAATATTGTCAATGAGAATCCAATCTCTGATTTACAAGAGCCGTACGAAGACCTGGTAGCACATTCAGGTAGATTTGCGGGCTATAATTGATCAAAAAATATAGGATTTTAGGGATGATATGGAGCGCAGGCACACATAGATGATTTAAATGGTCAGCGCACTCAAAACCTCCATTGATGGAGTGCAGTTACATCGTCAACCTCGAGAGAATGCATCAACTTCCAATAACAGAGATTAGGGAGCTCAAATGAGACAAGGTATCCTAGGCCCTAACCCTTACTGCACTAATTTCAATAGTCGTGGGCATAATATGTTATTTCCTCGATTCAATGAGGAAAATCTAATAACAAGGTTGTATAGAGCTCAACAATACTTCACTTTTGGTAATACACCTAATAATCTAAAGGTCGACCTGGTTGCAATGATTTTGGATGATGAGGCATTAGTTTGGCACCAATCGTATCTCAATTGGACAGACTCAGTAATTTCACCTAATTGGGAGGAATATTTGGCTGCTTTGGTGGAAACATTAAGTGAAGAATTTGCAGATCCAATGTTGGAACTGAAATAGTTAAGGCAAACTGGATCTATGAGGGAATTCTAATTTTCTTTTGCACGATTGTTTGCTCAATGTGATCTATCTGTTAGTCAAGTTATTTCCTTCTTTCTAGGAGGTTTAAAGGAAGAATTGGTGAACCCTATGAAGATGCATGAACCTCAAACACTCTCTAAAATATTTAGGTTAGCTAGGTTGGCTGAGGCAACCTTAGCAGCTAATGCCAGAGCTCACAAACACTATTCCCTAGCTGGCTCTCCTTTGCCTATGAAGAAACCAACCTATGAACCACCTCCACATAAACCTAGCCACCTTATCCCAGCTCCCATGACCAAATTATCCTTACCAGCACCAAACACTACCAACACTCCTAGAACTAGAAGAACCATATTTCCTGCTGAGATGCAAGCTAGGAGAGTTAAAGGCCTTTGCTATTTCTATGATGAAAAGTATACTCCAGGTCATAAACTAACCTTCCCAAGCAAATGTTTGTTATGGATTTGGAATTCCCTGAGGTAGAACTGGTGGAAGAAGACTTGTCTAAATCTGACTGTGATTCACCTAAAGAAGAATGGTCCAACTCTGAAGGTGACACCCTATGATTTCCTTGTGTGCTCCTAATGGGTTGCAGGGCGCTCAGACTATCCATGTGACTGGATACAGTGATAGGCGACTAATTCAAATTTTATTGGATGGTGGAAGCATCCACAATTTCATTGATGAAGAGTCTGCTAAAAGATTGGGTGCACAGTTCACCTAACTTAGGTAGGATATGTGAGTCTGGGAAATAATACTTTGGAAGCTACTTCAGGAGTGGTGAGGAACTTTGAATGGATCCTACAATGTACTACCTTCAATTCTGATTTCATTGTGTTTCCAGTAGCTAAGTATGACTTGGTATTGGGTGCTTTATGGATGAAGACCTTGGGGCCTGTCACTATGGACTATTCTGACCTCACTATGGCATTCAACTACCAAGGCAAGTTTCATTTATTGAAAGGTGTCACTGATGAATGTAAGGTGCTCAATTCTAAAGGAATAGGTAAACGGAAAGGCGAGGAGGTCCAACTCCAACAGGTCTTTGATACCATGGTGCAACACTGCCTGTTGGCCAAACAATCCAAATGTGCTTTTGGAGTTTCTAGGGTGGAATACTTAAGTCATTTCATCTCTGCTGAAGTTGTTTCCACTGATGATTGGTGCAGTCCAGTAATGGCCTACTCCTACCAGTGTTAAACAATCGAGAGGCTTTCTTGGGTTGGATGGATACTACGTGAAGTTTATTAAAGGGTATGGACTCATCAGTAGACCATTAACTGAGCTGCTCAAAAAGGATAATTTCCATTTGTCTGAAGCTGCAGAACGGGATTTCAAGGAACTGAAGATTGCTCCCACTTCTGCTCCTGTCTTGGCTTTACCCAACTATAGCATTCCGTTTGTAGTAGAGATAGATGCAAGTGGTACAGGTATTGGGGTTATCCTTATGTAGAATGATCATCCAGTTGCCTTTATCGCTAAAGGACTTGCTCCTAGGCACATCACTCTCTCAATTTATGAAAGGGAGTTGTTGGCCTTAGTCTTTGCAGTGACTAAGTGGTCACATTATCTCCTAGGACAACATTTTATTGTATGTACTGATCAAAAATCTCTTAAGTATCTCTTGGAGCAGAAGCTACATACTGATTCTCAAATCTGATGGCTTGCCAAACTTCCGCCATTTGACCTTGAAATCCAGTACAAGAAGGGCAAGAAAAATGTGGCAGCTGATTCACTATCTAGGGTCCCAGGTGCTGAGCTTACGACCTTGATGATATCTGTAGTACATGAAGATTTATGGAACGAAATTGAAGGCAGCTGGAACACTGATCCTCAGCTGCAAGCTCTCATCAGCATCTTACAGACTACACCTCTAAAACATTACACTTGGCTTAATTACCAACTCAGGAGAAAGGAAAAGCTAGTTATTGGTAATGACAACACCTTGAGGACCAAGATCTTGACCTTATGGCACTCTACCCCAACTGGAGGACACTCAGGCATTGATGCTACTACCACAAAGGCCGTAGCTTACTTTTATTGAAAAGGGATCAGAAATGATATCCTTGATTTTGTCTACAAATGTTCAGTTTGCCAAAAGAACAAGTATGATACCAGTGCTTACCCTGGCCTTTTGCAACCTTTGCCTATTCCTTCCCTACCTTGGACTGATATTAATATGGATTTCATTGAAGGATTACCCAAGTCCAAGGGCAGAACTGTTATTTGGTTCATTATGGATAGGTTAACTAAATATGGTCATTTCATTGCCCTAAATCATCCTTACTCTGCACAATCATTGGTGCCTATATTCTTGGATCATATCTATAAGTTTCATGGATCATATCTATAAGCTTCATGGCTTTCCTGCCACAATTACTAGTGATAGGGATCCCATTTTCATCAGCTCTTTTTGGCAAGAATTCATGCCACTCCATTGTGTTACATTGCAAACTTCCACTGCATATCATCCTCAAACTGATGGGCAAACGGAGGTCCTCAATAGATGTTTGGAGACCTATCTACGTTGCTTCTGTGGAGACACTCCCTCTGATTGGTCCTCTTTCCTACACTTAGTAGAATGGTGGTATAATTCTAGCACTCACTCTGCCATTCAAACCTCCCCTTATGAGTTGCTATATGGCTATCCTCCTCCATTGCATATGCCTTATCTTTCTGGTGATTCCTCCTTAGATTCTATTGAAGAAGTTGCCTTGCTCAGGGAATTTAAATTACAGCTAGCAAGGTTTCATTTGGCTAGAAGACAGTAGAGGATGCAAATCCAGGCCAATGCTCACAGAACTAATAAACAATTTGTTGTTGGTGATTGGGTTTTTGTTAAACTACAACCCTACAGGCAGTTTACCTTGTCTACTTCTCCATACCACAAGCTTACCTCCAGATATTTTGGTCCTTATCCAATTATGGAAAGATTTGGCTCTATTGCCTACAAACTACTCTTACCTCCTGAAGTCCAAATACACCCCACCTTCCATATTTCCCAACTTAAATTCTGCTATGACCTTCCTTCTGAAATCATTCACCCCCCTCTGTCATTATATTTCCAATCCCTTATGTCAATTCCCTGAAGCTATACTTGCCAGATGACTCATCAAAAAGGGCAACAAGGGTGTTGCTCAATGCTTGGTCAAATGGAAGGACCTAGTCAATTCATATGCAACATGGGAAGTTGTCGCTGCTTTGAAGACCAGGTTTCCTTTTTTCACCCTTGAGGACAAGGGTGTTGCTCATGTGGGGGGGGGGGGGGGGTTGATACACAAATAACGTGGATAGCTGATTAGGCAGCTGACTAGACAAATTCAAACGGCAGTTAGGCCTCTTCTTTCACATTCAATTTGGCGGAAAAGTTAGTTAAGAGAGTCACACTTTATGCACTTGTTATTTTGAATTCCTCTGAATTGTCAATTAGTATGAGTATGAGGGATTGTAATAGAGACCTTATCCTGATTTCTCTCCTTCTGATTCTCCTCCCCTCTCTTCTTTCTTCTTCTCTTATTTTCAACTCACCATTCCACTGCTCGAGTTGATACCAATTTGGTATTACGGTCACATGTTCGTAACCGGCGCTAGTTACACTACTAGAAATCCGGAAATTAGCGACCACAAAAAGCGACCAAAGTTGGTCGCTTACAGGGCAAAAAGCGATCAAACAGGGCTGGTCGATATTTTGCTGGTCCCTTTACCTTAGGGACCAAAGTTGGTCGCTAATTGGTCTCTAAGGTAAAAGGACCAAATATTCCGTTTAAACAATATAGCGACCAACTTTGGTCGCTTTATTATTTTAATAATATAATTTTTGCGACCAAAGTTGGTCTCTATTCTTAAATTACTTTTTTTTATTTATTACTACTCAAAATATAGCGACCAACTTTGGTCGCTTTATTATTTTAATAATATAATTTTAGCGACCAAAGTTGGTCTCTATTCTTAAATTACGTTTTTTTATTTATTATTAATCAAAATATAGCGACCAACTTTGGTCTGTAAACAAAATATTATATTTTAAAATCTGGAAAATAGAAAGTTGGTCGCTATTTTTATAATTTTTTTAAGCATAAGCGACCAACGTTGGTCGCAAATTTCAAGAATTTAATTATTTTTTATAAATAAGCGACCAGAGTTGGTCGCTATTTTCCAGAAAATATATTTTTTTAGTAGAGTTGCGACCAAAGTTGGTCGCTTTTTGAGAAATCTGGGTTATTTAGCGACCAACCTTGGTGGCTACTGCCTACAAAATTAATTACTTAAAGAGAAAAGCGACCAACTAGCGACCAAAGTTGGTCGCTTTTCTGGGTATAATTTTGGCAGAAACTGCCTGTTTTGGCAGCTACACCACCTGTCAGCATACCAAAACTCCTAAAAAGGCATTTTATGCCAACAACAACTGCCAAGAACAACAACAACAACAACAACAACAATAAACAACAACGACGACAACAACAACAACAATACAACAACAACAACAACACAACAACAACAACACAACAATAACATTAACAACAACAAAGTATAAAGTTCAATAGAACTAACACATTAAGCTAACCAAACTAAGTTAACTGTTTTTACAAGCCCATTCGAAACCGATTGTATTTGTCTAGTTCAAAGTGTATAAAAGTCAAGGATTGTTTTGTACATCATTATCATCACCGTCGGATGAACTTTCATCACCAAGACGGTATCCAAAAGGGTATACTTGTCGAGGACGGGAAGAACGATCACGGGGAGAACGGGAGGAACGAGCACTTGGAGGACGGGAGGAATGAGCACGGGGAAAGCGAGCCTCTGGCGATGACTCACGGGACCGAGGAATCGGAAAAGAGCCAGAAGCTAGGAGAGATTTGATCTGCTCTTGCATGCCAATGACCCGAGCATCTCTAAGCTTTTCTCTTTCCTTGGCCGCTTCTAGCTCGGATGTGAGCTTTGTCACAGTCTCCCGCATAGCGGAGAGGCTATCCCTATCAAGTAGCTCAGCTTGCGAGGAAGTCCCTATTCCTTGCATTCCACATTTATAGCGATGGTATTTCTTAGTAGGAAGCCCGTATACCTTCCCCCATTTTGGACCGCCAGCAGCCTGCATCCACATTCTTTCAGCATCCTCGTCCGAAAGTTGGATTGGCTCGCCCGACTCATTAGGTGGCTGACTGCGTATGAATTCCTGCAGTTCAGCTGTGAAGCGACCCTATAAGAAAAATTACATTGAATTAGTATTTCAAAATTTATATAAAAGTAAATCAAAATACTTAATGAAAAGTGAAAACTCACATGTATAGTTAAGGCTCGGCCCTCGACCCACCTTTCTTGATCCGTCTCTTTCTTCTTCTTTACAATATGAGTCTCCTTGAATAGCTCATCTTGGTTCATCGGACGCCCCAACTTCTTTTCCTGAAAACTCATAAATTTTAGTTAATAAACAGAATAGATATACTTTGAAAATTAAAATAAATTAAGCAATTACGTACCATTCTTCTTTTTATTGTCCCTAGGCTGATCGCACCTCCAGTGTGCAAGGATCCTCCCTTCTCAGATGCGCTCGCTGTTCTCTAAGAACTTTGCGGTAAGCCATTGCCTTTGCAAATCCTCCCATAAATTCTGAAGCAACCAGTCAGGCTTCCGGTTCAACTTTTTATCTTTGGAGAAACAATGCGACAACCGCTTGCGAGCTTTGAGATGAATGTTTGCAGCCACTTCCGCGCTATAGCGGTGTTCCCATACACACTTGCACTGTATTTCAAAAGTTAAGTATTATATGGAAATATTATAAATATAAATAATTATACTGCTTAAAAGAACATTTATACCTTAAATTGATTGAAAATTTGCTCCTTCAGCGAGAATGGGAATTCACTCCAAGTCGCATAAGGGCCATCATAAAGCTTTCTGGTGGCTTTGGTGATTATCCTCGTAGTAATGTTACTAGGGATGAAACTGCAATTTAATTAAAAAAACACATTAATATCTTAGTAAAAACAGTACAAAACAATAAACGTAAAAATAACTAATAACTCTTACCCATCACCCTCAGGGACTATGATGATCCTGCCATATTCATCATAATGCGCCTCCTCGTCATCATCAGCATCACCGTCTGAAGCATGTATATCAGAGGCATGTGTGGAAGGTGTAGGGGGGTCAGAGCTAGTGTCTCGCATGCGAAGGCCTGAAATAGATGGAGTCCCCGATGAAGATGGCTGCGATCCCTGTGACTGTGACATAGCTGGATAGCCCACAAGTGGCTGTGACACTGATAGCTGTGACCCGAGTGGCTGTGACACTGATGGCTGTGATCCATGTGGATGTGACATGGATCGATGCAATCCATGCGATGCAGATGGGTGCGATCCACGTGGTCGTGAGACAAGTGGACTGTATGTCGGACGTATAGTCCTATGGCCCTGTGACGAAAGACCTGGTGTCTGCACGAAGGTGTAGGGCTCGTGATGCTGTGGCAGCTCAAAATAGCCCTGGGGTGGAGGCAAAGACATAGGCATAGGCATAGGCATCTCTGAAGAGGGTGGAAAAGATTGAGTATTATCTTCTACCCTCCTCTTTGGTTTCCTAGCCTTTTCTCGACCCCGAGAACCAGTAGGGTCATTGTTACGTCGACCCTTGCCTGTCATCTGCATAATATAATACATATTTAGATTGAAACATATAAAGAAACTAGATATAAACGAGAGTTATTAAAGAAACCAACTTTTTAAAGCTCATCGACGTATTGTTCCTCGCCCGAGAATTCTTCTTCCTCACTAGTTTGAGCTTCATCAGTTGATTCTTCTTCCTCGTTTTCTATAATTCTTACTTCATTTATATCAACTTCTTCCAATATGTGTTCAGGATGTTCCAAATCATTTTCTAAAACTTCGTCCACTATTTGGTGAACACTGGAGATATCGTTTTGATATGCAACATCTAACACATTCTCGACTTCCACCCTACCCACAGGCTTAGTTTTTATTACAACCCACCAATCGGACTTATTCCGCCGCAATGGATAAGGAGCATAATACACTTGCCTAACATTATGTGCAATTATGAAAGGATCATAGCGATCATACTCCCTCGTATGATTAACCTCAATTATGTTGTATTGATTGTGTACTCTTGTACCTCTTGTTGGATGTGGGTCAAACCACTTGCATCTAAAGAGTATCAATTTCTTAAATGGCCAACCTGTATATTCTAGTTCTATTATTTCTTTGAGCACACCATAATAATCAATATCTCCATCTTGGTTGCCATCACCACCTTGAACCCACACCCCACTGTTGTTGCTATTTTTATTTTTAGAGCAATCCTCTGTATGAAACTTATAACCATTCACAACGTACTTAGACATTGTTGTGACCTCAACCCCAGGTCCCCAAGATACATCTTTCAAAAATTGATTTACACCATTATTTGGATCATTTACCTACATATCGTTAAATAAATTCATAAGTTAGCATAACTTCCAAACATTGTTTACCTATATAGTGTTAGAATATTTTAAGGAGAAACTTACAAATTGTTTGAACCACGTATCAAATCTCGTATATACAACATCATGGCCAAATTGACCCACGAAGTGACTGTGACACATCAAATATTTTAGTAGTTGCATTGAGATGTAATAACAGTAATTTTTATATTTTGATAACTACTAAATCAATACTTACTTCAGAAGTGGTACAACTTCGGGACAATTTAGCAACACGTGAAGTGTAGATGACTTGAACTCCATATCACTCAAACTTCTCTTTCTAACATCCTTAGAACATCGGCCTGGTTGATTGAATATGGACACATGCGGATATAATGGATCATTCCTAAGGTTGACCGTGTGCCGGTTGGGCCTATTCCTAGCACATGGCACATTACTCTCAAAATAATAAGAACAAAAATGAGCAGTTTCCTTTGCAAGATAAGCTTCGCATATAGATCCTTCAATCCTATTCCTCTGCTTAACAAATTGTTTGCATTTGCCAATTGTCCTACATAATTTCAGGTTAGCCAAGAACATTCAAATAAAATAGAAAATTACATCAAACTTATAATTACCTCTCAAAGGGATACATCCATCTGCATTGAACAGGCCCTCCAAGTCGTGCCTCGTGTACAAGGTGGATTGGAAGGTGTTCCATCACATCAAAAAAACCACATGGAAATATCTTTTCCATCTTAGTAGAAGTTACACGAATGTTCTGATCCATCCGGAGTAGGTTTTCTTCCCTTAATGTGGAAGAACACAAGTCTTTGAAAAACAAACTAATCTCTGTGATGGGTTTCCAGATTCTTTCAGGCAAACCACAAAATGCAATAGGCACTAAGGTCTCCATGAAAACATGACAGTCATGACTTTTCAAATGGCTCAACTTCCCTACCTCCATATCAACTTTTTTCCCAAAATTCGACGCATAACCCTCAGGCATCTTCAATTTCGTTACCCAATCACAAATTTGCCGTCTTTCCTCCAAAGTGAATGTGTAACTTGCTTTGGGCTTGAACACCTTACCATTGTTTGCTGTCTGCAAGTGTAATTCAGGCCGCCTGCAATATTCTTATAAGTCCATTCTAGCCTTCGGGTTATCCTTTGTCTTACCTTTAACATCCATCACTGTGTTGAACAAATTTTCAAAATAGTTCTTCTCAATATGCATGACATCAAGGTTGTGACGGAGAAGATTATCCTTCCAATAAGGCAACTCCCAAAATATACTCTGTTTCGTCCAATTATGAGTAGCACCGTATCCGGGGAATCCATAAGGTGGAGCTTCAGTAACTTTACTGAAGTTCTGGACCCTCTCCCAAATTTCCTCACCTGAACGTATCAGAGGTGGAAAATCATATTCCATTTTATTCTTTTTGAATGCATTTTTCATCCTTCTAAACTCATGATCAGGAGGCAAGAATTGACGATGACAATCAAACCATGATTGCTTTCGGCCATATTTCAAAGTGAACGTTTTACTATTTTCCATGCAGTAAGGACAAGCTAGCTTCCCAGCAGTCATCCACCCAGACAACATTCCATATGCAGGAAAATCGTTAATTGGCCACATTAAATTAGCACGCAAATTGAAATTCTGCTTGGTTGATATGTCATATGTTTCAACACCATCGTACCACAATTGTTTTAGCTCATCAATCAAAGGTTGCAAATATACATCAATCAAACTTTTCGGATTACGTGGACCGGGGATAATGCAATTTAAGAATATATATGGACTAGTCATGCACAACTCGGGTGGTAGATTATAAGGTGTGAGAAAGACAGGCCAACATGAATATGGTGTCGCAGATACAGAAAAAGGCGTGAAGCCATCCGCACACAGACCTAATCGGATGTTCCTTGTTTCACTAGCAAAATCTGGATATGTCCTATCAAAGTGTTTCCAAGCTTCTCCATCTGAAGGATGACACATAACACCAGGTGGTCTTCTATTTTCAAAGTGTCATCTCATATGAGGAGCAGAACTCATCGACGCATATAACCTCTTTAACGTAGGTATAAGACGTAAATAATGCATCGACTTGATAGCGACCATATTCCCGCTAGAAAGCCTCTTGAAACGGGGCTTTTTGCAAAATTTACAACTGTCCAAAGCTGCATCATCTTTATATGTCACGACCCAATTCCATAACAGGTCATGATGGCGCCCAACGCCTTTGTTGGGCAAGCCAATGCGGAAAATATTAGCTAAACTTTCGGTCACCTTTACCCCAAAGTAGTTGAAAATAATTCTTTAAAATGGAATAACTCAGAAACGATGAATAAAAATCATGATAATCATACAACCCCAAAATAATACAGTCTACTAATGTGTGTGTGCCAAGACCTGGTATCACAAGTATGGGCAACTAGCAGAATATACAAAAGAATCACACTATCCTACTGTCCGAAACGGAATAGACAGCAAAAAAAATACAAAAGAAAGACTTCTTCAGGCTGCTGAACGGCATGGAGGAGAAGCAGCTCACCGTAGAAGTCTTAACTCCGCTCAGAGATGCGCACCCGACTGATAGCCAGATGTACCTGCCACAGACCCTGTACAATTAAGTACAGAAGTGTAGTATGAGTACATAAACAATATGTACCCAGTAAGTATCCCGTCTAATCTTGAAGAAGTAGAGACGAGAGGTCGACTTGATACTCACTAGGGTCAAATAATGTGAGGAAAATTTATAACAAGCATGGATAGTACAAGTTATTAGTATTTAATAATCATGGATTAATAGTTCTTTTCCCAAGTATTTTTCATGGATGTTCACCTATGTCTCAAGCAGATATTAAATTCAGTTCTCAGAGAAAAATGCTAAGAAAAACATGCGCAAGTAACACCGTGGGACGTATGGCCCGATCCAACATAAAAGTAAATTGTGCACTGCCGAGGGTCGAACGGATCGAACCATAGATGCATCTATTACCCTGCTCGCGAATCACCCATGCGACGCGGTCAAATATAAATAAGCGCATGAACAAGCAACGATAATATATGTCTGAGGAGTAGCTACACGCAGAAATACCAAATATTCTCTCCTAAAAGACCAAACAGGATAAGGTTCATTCACTAGTCTCATTCCTCTTAATCAAACAGTTGTATGAATCCGAATTTATCATTACGTTACGAGAATATCACGTAGAGCATGCTTATGGGTCCAAGACTACCCGGACTTAACATAATAGTCACTACGCACGGACTCTCGTCACCTAGTGCGTACGTAGCCCCCACAAATATTGGCAATTAATTCAATTATTATACCTATGGGAACAATTCCCTCTTACAAGGTTAGAAAGGAGACTCACCTCGCTCCAAAGTGCACTTCCAATGCCAAGAACAAGTCCAAGCCCTCAATTCGGAGCCGAACGATCCCAAACTAGTTAAACGAAGTAGGAACTAGTTAATATAGATACATAAGATCGAATTCTAGCTATTTAAGTACCAACCATTAACACAAGTTTCCTAAAATCCGACCCCGGGCCCACGTGCCCGGATTCCGAAATTTTTCAAAGGAAGTTGTTCTCTACAACTTAAGGATGAATAATATATGATTTCTAATTAATTCCATAACAAATTTCGCGGTTAAATCCAAGTTTTATTAAAACCCTAGGTTTAGCTCTAACCCTTTGATTTTTCCTAAGTTCTAGTGTTTAATCTACCTAAAATACAAGTATTAAACTAAGGATGGGTGGAATAAACTTACCTCTTGATGCTAAGTGAAGACCTTCTCTCTAAAGCTCCCAAATCGCCCAAAGGAGGAGTGAAAATGTCAAAAAAATGACTTAGAACCCGTCTTTAATGAACCTCACTGGTTCAGTGATTTCCGCATCTGCGAGAATGCGACCACATCTGCGAAAAGGGGAGGGAAGGCTGGGACTGCTTCTGCGGCTTGGGAGCCGCATCTGCGAAAATGGCCTGGTCGCCCTGGACCGCTTCTGCAATGGGAGGGCCGCATCTGCGGTCCAAGAACCGCATATGCGGTTATGACAGAAGCAGCAGTTCTTCAGCCCTCTCTCAAAATTTCCACTTTACTCGAGCCTCGTCCGTTTGACGCTCGAGGCTCCCGGGCCCCGCCCGAACATATCGACAAATATGAAATCACGAGATGGAC
This sequence comes from Nicotiana attenuata, assembly GCF_001879085.1. NCBI lineage: Eukaryota > Viridiplantae > Streptophyta > Magnoliopsida > Solanales > Solanaceae > Nicotiana > Nicotiana attenuata. The sequence continues at coordinate 15,232 of NW_017672797.1, read as the reverse complement.
CTACTCGAACCTTCGGAACACCCGGAATAACGCTAAATCTAGAATTTACCCCCTAAAACCAAACGAATCAAACTTATGAACTTCAAGTTCTTAATTTTCCTCCAACGGGCCAAAACGCCCTAAAACTACTCGGATTGACACCAAATTTTACAGGCAAGTCTTAAATGATATTTCGGACCTGTGTCGGGCCTCGGAACCAAAATACGAGCCCGATACCTAGGAAATCAATAGTTAATTAGTTTCTTTAAATCCTTAAAACTTTAGATTAACAATTTCTAATAAAAATTCATTACTCGGGCTAGGGACCTCGGAATTCGATTCCGGGCATACGCCCAGATCTCACATTTTCCTACGGACCCTCTGGGACCGTCAAATAACGAATCCGGGTCCGTTTGCTCAAAATGTTGACCAAAGTCAAACTTAGCCTTTTAAGAAATCCTAAGGAATCAAATGAGCATATTTCACCCAAAACTCTTCCAAATCCCGAACCAACCGTCCCCGCAAGTTGTAAATTAGCTAAAGCAAGCACGGGAAGTTTTATTTAAGGGAACGGGGTTCAAAAAGGCAAAATGACCAGGCGGGTCATTACAGTATAATATAACATGCAACCATCTTCACAACAATCAATTCTCATTGACGAAAGTCCTAACTTAGAAACTAATCTCTTTGCCTTATAGAAATCACCAGGTAATTCGATATCAGGGTCAACTAGTTCACACATAAGGTCAATGAAAGAGTCCATGGCTCCTTGAGAAATATTCCAATCAGATTTCATACTTAGTAATCTAACTGCAACAGACAACTCAGAGTGCGGGCTTCCGTTACGTAGTGGACGACTAGCTTCCTCTAATTGTTCATAAAAATGTTTTGCGTCATCATTAGGAGTTTGTTCAACATTTTCATTGGGCTCACCCCCTAAGTGCATCCCAAAAGCATCCGCAACCATATCATGAATTCTAGAATCACGATTTGTATTCTCCACCGACCTACTACTTTCACCCACAACCATATTATGAAATATCCCATCGCTACCATCGATCTCTCCATGATTAGTCCACACAAAGTAATTTTCTATAAACCCCCTCCTATAAAGATGATGCTTAACTTCCGCCTATTTTCCAAACTTCATACAGTCGCACCTAACACAAGGGCACCTAATTACTCCTTCAGTTAGGTATGGTGGAAGTGACATTGCATATCTAATAAAGTCATCCACTCCTTCTACAAAATCCTCCCTCAATCCCTGTCGATTAGGATAATTCCTATTGTACATCCAAGTACGATGTTCCATCTATACAAATAAAACAAGAGGAAATTAATTTAGTTAATTCATATCCTAATCTTTTTTTAGTTAATTAAAAGTCCAATTCATATCCTAAAAGTCTTTAATATAACCTTTTATTTCTATTTGTATAACATTTCGCTAAAGGCCTTCGTGCTTTTAATATAAATATGTTAATATAAAATAGTAAGCAGTTCTTTAAATTTTGTTGGAAAATTACAACTAATACCAACAAGACTTACCGGTAAAGATGAGTAAGATTGAACAAAGAACATAATAAATTACAAAAAAATTTCTCAATGAATACGAAAAGAGTTCGTAAAAGTGAACTTATGAAGGTACTAATTTCAGTCCATAGAGAATAAGCAACCTAAGATTTCAATGCAACATTTATTAACACCTTATTAGAAATTTATTTTAATTAGTGTGAGACTTTTTTTTTCATTCTAATTTAGAATAAGCAACCTAAGATTTCAACACAAGAGCTTAATGATTTTAAATGTTTCATGTCCTTTGAAGGCTTAAATTTAGTATTTTTAATATTCTTTCTCCATACTTCTTGTTGTTGCTTCATAAATTGAAATTTAACCCCATATATAAATTAGTCTACCTAAATAGTTAATTTATTTTTTCTAAACTTATAGAATTACAAGAAAATAAGCTAGCAATTCAAATTTATTCGAGAGAGAGACCATTTTTTAGGAATTAGTAGGGTTTAAGGTTTCTTCTCTTCAAACAATTTCTTCCCCAAATTAGTAGGCAAAACTAAATATTTTGGATTAGAAATTAAAAAGAATTCTTAAACATCATGTCCAATTATAATGCATTACATAAATTGAGATGACGGAAAGAGGATTTCTTTGGTTTCATTTTATGCTATATATTCTGCTTTTTTATCTATTAATAAGAACCCTAAAAATTGTAAATAATATATAACTTTGAACCCTACAATCAAAACGCTAAGATTCTTCTCTTTAAATAATTTTTTTCTCAAATTAGTAGGTAAAACTAAATATTTTAGCTACTAACAATTATCATAGATCTAATTTAGCTAAGAATAATTAATTTTTACAAATCAAACTAGGAGGAATTAAACAAAATCAGTGTATTTCGAAAAAAAACAAAGAAAGGAGAGAGAAACCTACCTGGGAAGTGGAGGTCGCCGGCGGTGGAGCTGCTGCCGTCGGTGGTCGTCGGTGGCGTGGGTAGCGCCGCTGCTGCTGGGAGTCGGGGGGCGGGGGTTTGAGTGTGAGAGAGAAAAGAGAGATTTTGGGGAAATTTTTTGAAAGAATGGGAGGGGAAACCCGATTTTGACACTGGAATTAGAAATAGCGACCAACTTTGGTCGCTATTTTGGTAGCTAAATAAGTTTTGACTTTTTGACCAAAATAGCGACCAAAGTTGGTCGCTATTTTTTGACAGTTTGACCAAAATAGCGACCAAAGTTGGTCGCTATTTTTTGACAGTTTGACCAAAATAGCGACCAAAGTTGGTCGCTATTTCTTAAAAAAAAATTAAATTACTTTTAATTCAATTTAAAATTATGTACATATGTANGTATTATATATACTAAGTGTACAGTATATATATATATATATATATATATATATATATATATATATATATATATATATATATATATATATAGAGAGAGAGAGAGAGAGAGATAGTATAGTGTATTATATTCACTAAGCGTATTATATATACTAAGTGTATAGTATAGTGTATTATATAATACACGATACTATATATATATAGTATAGTGTATTATATATACTAAGTGTACAGTATATATATATATATATATATATATATATATATATATATATATATATATATATATGTAGATATAGTATAGTCTATTATATATACTAAGTGCATAATATAGTGTAAGTGTGTGTATATATATATATATATATACATATACTTACACTATACTATGCACTAAGTATTAGTGCATTAGCTAATATTATATCGAATATAGCTAATGCACTAATACTTAGTGCATAGTATAGTGTAAGTATATATATAGATATATAAGGTATATTCGATATAATATTAGCTAATGCACTAATGCTTAATGCATAGGAGTGGCAAACGGGCGGGTCGGGTCGGATATGACCCGTGTTGAAAATGGGTAATGAAAAAACGGATCAATTATCCGACCCGACCCATATTTAATACGAATAAAAAACGGGTTAACCGGCGGATAATATGGGGTACCCATATTATCCATGACTTCTTGTATATGATCACGTTTGGGAGAATTCTTAGTCTCTCTCACTTGAGGAACCCCCAATTTGAGGCTTTACAAATCTAAAAGTTAGACCCATTGGTTATCCATTGGTTACTCATTAGTTATCCATTTTCTAAATGGATAATATGGTTCTTATCCATATTTGACCCGTTTTTAAAAAGTTCATTATCCAACCCATTTTTTAGTGGATAATATGGGTGATTAACTGTTTTCTTTGAACCATTTTGCCACCTCTATTAGTGCATAGTATAGTGTAAGTGTGTGAATATATATATATATATATATATATATAAGCTATATTCGATATAATATTAGTGTCACGACCCAAAATCCACTAAGGGTCGTGATGGCGCCGGACACCATTGTCAGGCAAGCCAACAACCAATAACTATAAACTTCTTGTTTTAAACTTAAGGGAATCGTTCCTTTTATACATTTAGACAACAAGTAATAGAATTCATTGAAATAAGAATAATGTCTTTAACCAAGTAGATATTTAACAATCCTACAACCATTCCAGAACCCGGTGTCACAAGTGCATGAGCATCTACTGATAAGAAAATAAAATACAACATCCGTCCGGAATACAGTGGACAGGAAATAAATACAATGTACTGAAAAGGGCTATACTAGCTGCCGGCCGCCTCGAATAATGCAACTCACCTAGCCCCCAAATCATCCGTGCTGCAACGCCCAGTAGGCCACAAGAGTTGCATATACCTGTGCAACAAAAATGCACAGAAGTGTAGTATGAGTACGAAAACAACGTGTACTCAATGAGTATCCCGCCTAACCTCGAAGAAGTAGAGACGAGATGGTCGACTTCGACACTTACTAATGGTCCAATAGTGAGGTCAGTAATACATTAAATTATGGATTTCTACAAACATGATTTTAGTCTAAATAGAAGGAAACAAGTAAACAATTAATTCTTTTATAGAAAATTTCCAAGATTTCTTTTCGTAATTATCCAAATAACTTCAAGCCATGAAGAGGTAATAATAACGTAATTAAGCTCAAGGCAGCAATACAAGCATGCGCACATCATGCCGAGGCGACGGCCCGATCCAACAGAAATAAATTGTGCACTTGCCGAGGGTCGACGACGCGCCTATAGATGCATCTATTTAATCTGCCGAGGCATTCGGGCCGTTCCAAAATAAACACATAGAGACACTCAATCGAGGAGCCAACATGGGGCAATTATTCAAAGAAAAGCTAATTCTCTTTTAACAATTTAAGAAAATGAGGTTTACATCTTGTTAGGAATTCATTTACTATTTTGAGGTGGTTTAAGCATTTCAACTATTCATAAGATTACAAATATTCAAAGTATAGCATGCTTTTGGGTCCTAGACTACCCGGACAATAGCATAATAGTAGCTACGCACGGACTCTCGTCACCTCGTGCGTACGTAGCCCCCACAAATAGGAGCAAATATACAATTAATTTACCTATGGGGACATTTCCCTCTCACAAGGTTAGAAAGGAGACTCACCTCGCTCCAAATACCCATAACCGGTATTCCACGCCCTTCCGAAGACTCTACTTGATGCACCACGCTCCAAAACTAGCCAACGGTTACGCAAATCCATTAATATATGCTCAATTGTTCATTACAATCTAATTTATAGCAAATTCCTAACTCCGATCGAAAAGTTGACCAAAACGCCCTAGGACCCACGTGCCCGGAATCCGAAATTTTTCGAAGATAAAGATTACCCATGACCTTAGGAACTCAAATATATAATTTTCACTAAATTCCATACTCAATATCATGGCTAAATTCCAAGTTTACTAATTTTCTAGGTTTTCCACCAAAACCTCAAATTTATACTAATTTAAATGCGCAAATCCACACATAGTTGATGTATTTAACTCAATATAGGTGGGAATATCTTACCTCAACGTTGATGACGAAAATCCCCTCTTGAAGCTCCCCAAAATCGCCCATGCCAAGTGAAAAGTGAGAGAAGAATGGCCAAAATTCGATTTTAAAACAATCATTCTGCCCCAGCATTTTTCGCACCTGCGGTCCAACGACCGCTTACGCGGTTCCGCAGGTGCGGTCCAAATACCGCATATGCGGTCCTCCCTGGCCACCCCAATCTCGCTTCTGTGACACGCCTCCCGCAGATGCGGTCCCGCTTCTGCAGAACTATGACCGCATCTGCGGTTCTCCCCACGATGCCCACGCCCGCTTCTGCGACCAGATTTCCGCAGATGCGGTCCCGCTTCTGCGGAACCTTGACCGCATTTGCGGCCTTCAAACCTTTGACCAAAAATCGCTTCTGCGTCTCCGTTTCCGCTTCTGCAGGGCCGCTTCTGCGGTTAGCCCACCACAGAAGTGAAAATACCAGCAACCAGATCCTTCAGCCCTCTTCCAAATTCTAAATTCGATCCGTTAACCATCCGGAATCCACCCGAGGCCCCCGGGACCTCAACCAAACCTACCAACCAATCCCAAAACACGCTACGGACTTGCTCGAGGCCTCAAATCACATCAAACAACGCTAAAATCATGAATCGACCTCCAATCCAAACTTAATGAACTTCAAAATTTCAAACTTCTATTTCCGATGTTTAAACCTATCAAATCACGTCCGATTGACCTCAAATTTTGCACACAAGTCATATTCGACATTACAGGCCTACCGCAACTTCCGGAATCGGATTCTGACACCGATATCAAAAAGTCCACCTCCGGTCAAACTTCTCAAAACCTTCAAATTTCTATCTTTAGCCAAATGGCTCCAAAATGACCTACGGACCTCCGAATTCACTTCCGATCGCGCCCCCAACTCCAGAATCACCATACGGAGCTATTCACAGTCTCGGAATCCCAAACGGACATCGGTAACACTGAAATGTACTTCAAGCCAAACTTATGAAATTTCTTCTAAAATGCTAACTTCCACAATAGGCGCCAAAACGCTCCCGGGTTATCCGAAACCCGAATCGGGCATATGCCCAAGTCTGAAATCATCATACGAACCTCCTGGAACCTTCAGATCCTGATTCCGAGGTCATTTACTCAAAATTCCATTCCTAGTTCATTCTTTCACTTTAAGCTTCTAAAATAAGAATTCTCTTTCTGAATCGACTCTGAACTTCCCAGAACTTAATTCTGACCACACGTACAAGTCATAATACCTGAAATGAAGCTGTTCATGGCCTCCGACTACTGAACGGAGCGCTAGAGCTCAAAACGACCGGTCGGGTCGTTACATATTTCATCTTTATGTTTGCAGAATCATTAGTGGTATTGACTCTTACCAACCATTTTTCTTTCTATTTCTCACACATTTATATTTTTAAATATTTTCTTTGTTGTTGTTTAATAATTGGGTATATTTGTAAATAATTGATTAAAACTATATTATTTGAGTAGGAAAATAATTNCTGAAATCACTGTTTAACACCTCATGCACCTTCCCGTGCTACCACAACCCAGTTGAGCACATTAGCTCGATCAGTTCTGAAGATATTCCCTTTTTATTCAAGCAAATAAGCCTTAGAGCCTAATTCCAACATTCGGAATTCTCTGTCAGGCCTGTTTCCAACATACGAACACCGTATCAATCACCACACGCTGTACCCAAACATGACTACATAACTTTGCTGAATTCACACCTTGCATCATTTTACTCACCGGACCACAATAACATTCTCCGATCAAATAAATCAAAATTTCACGAATTCGATGCTCCCATTGCACCTCATGACCTACATAGGTCTTGTTCTAACTCTTACAATACCGCTATGACGGAAGAGATGTGCAGAAATTTATAATCAACTGCCGAGTCAACAAATCATTAGGTCTATACTCCTGACAAAACCTTCACATCATTCTGAACCCAATAATGGTCTTACTCCATAACATACCTCATTCAGTTGGATTACGCAGAATCCTAGATCAAGGGATCTCGTCCCATCTGATACAACTGCTTAGGCAACAAGCCACCCCGGACATTATCAAAACTCTTATACGATGCTACCATGTGCCAAAAGGCTACCAATTCGAATGCGATACAATGAAAACGAACTCTGAAAGGAAATCCAATTACCCCGCTCGCGAATCATACATGTGACGCGGGCTCACAGCTAATACGAGTTTTCCTCAGAAAAATAGGAAACGTAACACATAAAAATGGATATAGGGAACTGTGCTCAACATCACGCTGTTGCGGTGTGCAACCCGATTCAAATAACATACCCATGGCGGCGTGCCGCCCGATCCACACATAGGTCTCACATAAAGAGATTGCACATCGAGCTAAATTTGCTCATTACGACAGAATACCGAGTATCGGTCATAAGCATGCTAAGTGCATAATAACATCCCTGAGGGAACATATAGCGTCATAAGCTAAAAAACTCAAGCACAACTGAGGTGCGATATACAATCTGAATCTCGAGAGCCATCTTGCTCATAATACATCGTTTCTACGGGGGTCCTCAACACATAAGAAATTTCTCAAGCCGTCTCACAACTCACACGGTGCAATGCATCACTACATGAAATATCTGACAACGAAATAACACCCTGACTACTCCATAAGGAGCGCATTACTGAAATGAACACAACTGGCCCGACATAGAGCCCAAATTCACATTTAAATCCCTCCACCGACCTCAAGTCGATCCTGATCATATCAAACTAAGCCAATAACCTTTCAAAGGTCCGTACTAATTTTCCTCTTCTCATAACACACAAGGACAACCATCATAACCGGAGTACTCATCCACAGTCCACAACTAAGAATCCGAGTGCCCTCCAGGCATCCATTCTCCATTTAACAAAATCACTACAACTTTCATACTTGGTTTAAGCCTTTAATCAATCTAGTGACTACCTGCCTCACTTATACGATCTTCCTGTGGGACACACTCCCACAACCTACCATAACAAATAACTGGGTCGTACCTCCAAACCACCGGCCGCACTAACGCCGAAAAGCGATCAAGAATAATTAACCAGGATGCAAAGTCCTTTTTACAAACAACCTATCTCAGGTGACACTGATGACAAAACCAACTTACTTTAAACATCGAAACTCCTCTCCTGCTCATCCGAGCTCGTGACATCCTTGTCAACACCGAACTGCTACCTTGATCTTCACTTCAAATTCCATACCACTTGTTGCATTTAACATGCCAATATACGATAGAACTCGTTCCTTATCATAGCTTCGGGACCACTGTTAGATTGACATTTCATCACATAAAAGCTCTCCACTTAACTCACTTCAGGAGAACCATAGCAGCACACAGGCGAATTTTCATAACCGTAGAATATGCAAATCTCTAAGTAGTGGTCTAAGCCACCATAGCCCTTCCGGAATCTGCTTCCACACAACAAGCCATAACAGATGAATGCTTCTGAATAACATCAATTGCAGCGGCTGACAAGCCTGATACGTACCATCACAAATCACTTGCATAACTCGATCACGCTGAAGGAACTGATCATTAACACCAATATGCCAAATTCAACTATGGCTAATCAATCTACCTCCTTCCAATTTATCCTTGATTGCCTTAGAGATAATGCTAACTCCATCCAACGCGTAATATACTCCATCTGCACTCACCTCGAGTGACCTTAAATCATGAGACCATGCTGTCCCGAATCCCACGAACCACTTCATACCTTCCTTGTGCGCATATTCGCACCCTCAACTGATACGTCCATCCTGCTAATCCTGTTACGAATCCGAAATATCTTCTCATTTTTTTCCTCTCAAGAGCTACACTGCGAGTCAAAACATCATAGAACATTCTGGGCCTCCACTCATAAGCTGCTGCAAAAGCTTGATTCTTAACTGTACTTATAGGCTCGAAGTCATTAGGCACCATACTTTACCTCTTTTTGACTCCAATAGAACCGTTACTGAGAGCCACCCGCTCTGACTTGGTCCCGAATATAATCAACTTCATAAGTCTTATAACACATGAATACCCTCTCGACGAGGCACCCGGCGGAATCACTTCCTTTGAAACCTGCATTTATACAAGGCATAAATCCTGAGTCTTTCCCCCAAGTCTGAACATGGGCCAATAAGGCCAACGATAGCCCACCTTTAATAATTCCTTTTGCTCAAATTACCACTTATGGTCTTTTTCCGTAGCTGGAACAGCTCATCAATACGCTAATAACCAGAGACCTTGCAATTAGTTAACTATGCACCCCATCATAGGCGGTGGGACTCTCCCACTTGGCTCGAAGCCACTATTACACAACTCCAGAATTTACCAGGATTCTTAACCTCCTATTGACATAACCTTGCGTAATCAACTGCCAAAACTCTCAATATCTTACTATAGAAATTATTGACAACATTCGCACAACCAATTCCTTCGTTGTATAACCAGTAGAACTCTTCGCAGAAGCCTCGCCAACCATGCGACTGCTAACCTGCTCACAGGAATACCCCACCTGTAGAAGTCACTCCCCGGCATCTTCCAACGCTGCTGCATGGGGTACAATCACTACGACATCAATGACCCCCTCCTGAGTCTGAGCTCACTCTCCAGTTGCACAAGTCCATTCACCCCTCGTGGACATCAATTGAATGCGCGACAATATTCCTCCAATCCAAAGTTATGTGGTATCCTTTCTCCATTCACGAAGCTCCGTCTCGTTATATCAAATCTCCTTCCGCATGATAGCCCATACTTCTAATTCATCCGTAGGCTTCAATCGCCAGCCACTATAATCCCAAATCACTCCAAACTTTCCTTAAGGTGCGAAATCATCCCACTGCAAAGCCCATATGCAACTCCGCCACTCTCCCACTTTGGCGGAACTCATCCCCTTAATCGACTACTCGACCTTCGCTTCATATACCTGGCCTTTTTTAGGATTTTTGAACACCGCCTGACGCTTCCCACATGTCCTTCCTCGTCCTTTAATATTCAGTGGCTGTCTTAAATAAAAACCTATCTCGTGGCACTTGAACCCACAATTGCTGCTAACTTTAAACCTTTCCGAAGGTCATCTTTATCGAACCGTCAACATTAGAAATACTGATTCAACCCTGAACCTCCGCACCCTGCGATATCTGACAGTTGTATCTCCAATACTATTTCACAATATCTTGCCCCAAAGGCGAATTGTAGCAGATCATAACACCGACAAACTTAGTACGTTCAATTAGGACAACGACACCCCATCATAGAAGAAAACTCCACAACGCTTGCAATTACCAAGTCTTATTACCTCTACCAACCCACCTCTGACCATCCTTAGTCCGATTGCCTTTCTCTTCCCGGGAATAAAATACTGAATTTCTAGATCGTGCACTGAGTAAACCTCCCTTCAAGTCATTCACTGCCCCGTCACGTGGGCAAACATCCTACCATCATATCACTACTGCGGAACAGTCATTCATAGGCATCATGGCAACTTGTGCCTAGCCCCAATGCCCTCAGAAGTACCGTTACTGAGCTGAAACACTAAAATATCCTTCCATAAGGCGACGATAATAATCAAATCAACTACACCGGGAGAAACATCCCGCACCACATCCGTAGTACCGTTACAATTCCTCAATTCTCGATTTATAACAAGCGCTTCACGTCGCGTAAGATTGAGTAGGAATGAATTAAAGGCATACGACTCAAAGGATCAAATCGCACGATAAGGAATCAAGAAGGGAAGTACTCCTAACAGTCCTGCAGCCTCCCGAGGATAAGTACAGACGTCTCCGTACCGATCCGCGAGACTCTACTAGACTTGCTCATGACTCGTGAGACCCTAGGAACCTAGTGCTCTGATACCATGTTGTCACGACCCAAAATCCACTAAGGGTCGTGATGGCGCCGGACACCATTGTTAGGCAAGCCAACACCAATATACTAGTAATTTCTTGTTTTAATATTTTTGAAATCGTTTC
>NW_017672797.1:0-3456 GCF_001879085.1 Nicotiana attenuata | reverse complement strand
CAACATGGGGCAATTATTCAAAGAAAAGCTAATTCTCTTTTAACAATTTAAGAAAATGAGGTTTACATCTTGTTAGGAATTCATTTACTATTTTGAGGTGGTTTAAGCATTTCAACTATTCATAAGATTACAAATATTCAAAGTATAGCATGCTTTTGGGTCCTAGACTACCCGGACAATAGCATAATAGTAGCTACGCACGGACTCTCGTCACCTCGTGCGTACGTAGCCCCCACAAATAGGAGCAAATATCCAATTAATTCACCTATGGGGACATTTTCCTCTCACAAGGTTAGAAAGGAGACTCACCTCGCTCCAAAGACCCATAACCGGTATTCCACGCCCTTCCGAAGACTCTACTTGATGCACCACGCTCCAAAACTAGCCAACGGTTACGCAAATCCATTAATATATGCTCAATTATTCATTACAATCTAATTTATAGCAAATTCTTAACTCCGATCGAAAAGTTGAACAAAACGCCCTCGGACCCACGTGTCCGGAATCCGAAATTTTTCGAAGATAAAGATTACCCATGACCTTAGGAACTCAAATATATAATTTTCACTAAATTCCATACTCAATATCGTGGCTAAATTCCAAGTTTACTAATTTTCTAGGTTTTCCACCAAAACCTCAAATTTATACTAATTTAAATGCTCAAATCCATACATAGTTGATGTATTTAACTCAATATAGGTGGGAATATCTTACCTTAACGTTGATGATGAAAATCCCCTCTTGAAGCTCCCCAACATCGCCCATGCCAAGTGAAAAGTGAGAGAAGAATGACCAAAATCCGATTTTAAAACAATCATTCTGCCCCAGCATTTTTCGCACCTGCGGTCCAACGACCGCTTCTGCGGTTCCGCAGGTGCGGTCCAAATATCGCATATACGATCCTCCCTGGGCCACCCCAATCTCGCTTCTGCGACACGCCTCCCGCAGATGCGGTCCCGCAGATGCGGAACTATGACCGCATCTGCGGTTCTCCCCACGATGCCCTCGCCCGCTTATGCGACCAGATTTCCGCAGATGCGGTCCCGCTTCTGTGGAACCTTGACCGCATCTACGACCTTCGAACCTTTGACCAAAAACCGCTTCTGCGTCTCCGTTTCCGCTTCTGCAGGGCCGCTTCTGCGGTTAGCCCACCGTAGAAGCGAAAATACCAGCAACCAGATCCTTCAGCCCTCTTCCAAATTCCAAATTCGATCCGTTAACCATCTGGAATCCACCCGAGGCCCCCGGGACCTCAACCAAACCTACCAGCCAATCCCAAAACATGCTACGGACTTGCTCGAGGCCTCAAATAACATCAAACAGTGCTAAAATCATGAATCGACCTCCAATCCAAACTTAATAAACTTCAAAATTTCAAAATTCTATTTCCGATGTTTAAACCTATCAAATCACGTCCGATTGACCTCAAATTTTGCACACAAGTCACATTCGACATTACGGGCCTACTGCAACTTCCGGAATCGGATTCCGACCCCGATATCAAAAAGTCCACCTCCGGTCAAACTTCTCAAAAACCTTCAAATTTCTATCTTTAGCCAAATGGCTCCAAAATGACCTACGGACCTCCGAATTCACTTCCGATCGCGCCCCCAACTCCAGAATCACCATACGGAGCTATTCACAGTCTCGGAATCCCAAACGGACATCGAGAACACTGAAATGTACTTCAAGCCAAACTTATGAAATTTCTTCTAAAATGCTAACTTCCACAATATGCGCCAAAACGCTCCCGGGTTATTCGAAACCCGAAACGGGCATATGCCCAAGTCCGAAATCATCATACGAACCTGCTGGAACCTTTAGATCCTGATTCCGAGGTCGTTTACTCAAAATTCCATTCCTAGTTCATTCTTTCACTTTAAGCTTCTAAAATAAGAATTCTCTTTCCGAATCGACTCTGAACTTCCCGGAACTTAATTCTGACCACGCGTACAAGTCATAATACCTGAAATGAAGTTGTTGATGGCCTCCGACTGCTGAACGGAGCGCTAGGACTCAAAACGACCTGTCGGGTGTTACAATTAGCTAATGCACTAATACTTAGTGCATAGTATAGTGTAAGTATATATATATATATATAAGAACATGAAGCGCTCGGAACACAGGGCCGGGTTCATTTAGGTATTGATACACTTGTAAATTGAATTAAAATCCTAAATTAATACTATATATATATATATATATATATATATATATATATGTATATATATAGTCTATTTTTCCCTTAATTGCATATATAACATGTTAGAGTATATTTTAGTCTATTCATCCCTTGTATTACAAATGTGTTAACAGCTTACATTTATATTATTTAGATAGTAAATACAAAATTATTTTAATTTGGACCAATGTTGACCGGAACAAGAGACCAACTTGTCGCTAATTGTCCAGGAATTTAAAATTAGCGACCAAAGTTTTGGTCGCTAAATTTAAATCAGATTTATTTTGTACTTTTATATAATATTTAAAATATAATATAATTGGTTAAATGCTCGTCCTCGAGCAATCAAACTCCACTTTTTTTTTATAGAAACGACCTTTTTTAAACAATTCTCCTAACTCATCACACCCCAAGGACGTTATTTAAAATAGAATAAGCACAATAAGCGTCGTAACATCTTCCACCTCCAAGATTATGACTCGACAAGTACCAGCACGTGATTTCACAACTCTACCCACTTACTTCTACATATAGAGGTGATCTGACATTACCGTTTCATGAATCATGTGCCCTCACACAACAAAAGAGAGTAGTTCCACACAATAAAAGTTTAAGAACACTTCGAAGGAACTTCAAAGATAGACAGCAATTCACTCACTCTCAAGAAATAACTATTCATTATGCCCCAAAAAGATGCCACATAGCTTGCCCGGTTGCAGTGTACTACTCCAGACTAATCGGCTCAGTTTCAATCTTGGATCAATAGGACTCATTTGGTTGTGAATGTAGGCTCGTGGTACGGCGCGCTGGATTGCATTAGATATAAGAGTGACTTACTACCTCCCTAAGCACTTCTCAATACATATACTTTAACATTTCAAACCCGCTCTTGACCAGTGTCAAACCAAAAACATCCACCTTACACATCATGATTTATATACCCCAGCACATTTTTAAGTCACGAGCTGTACGTCGAGAGAACCATCAGCTTATCAGGATTTTTTTGTTCACCCAATTGAATTCCAACTATTTTTTTCTTCAATTTCAAGTAGCTCCGTTTACTTTTCAAAACAGTGCACCTTTCTCCGTTATTTCAATTAGTTCCACTCAAGACCAAACCATGACCACCCCACACTTTAACTTTTACATTATTAGTATAATAATTCACGTGCCGGAGATGAGAGTTTCAATGGTTCAAATAGATGTCGTTAATCTGTTACGAACAAAGGGTAGGAGGGCTGCCCTGTAATTGGTTGCCAAAAGAAACAGGATTA
>NW_017672796.1:167440-168206 GCF_001879085.1 Nicotiana attenuata | reverse complement strand
AGAACCAGAATATGATGAGGAAGAGGCTTTTAGGGAGATCAACCGAGAATTGGACCAATTTGAGAACAAACCTAAGCCAAACCTGAATGACACTGAACCGGTTAATTTGGGAACGGCCGAAGAAATAAGGGAAACCAAAATAAGCATTCACACAGATCAACACACTCGAGATGCAATAATTCAGCTCCTGTTCGAATTTAAAGATGTGTTTGCTTGGTCGTATGACGACATGCCAGGACTAAGTATGGACCTAGTGGTGCACAAATTGCCGACCTACCCCGATTGTCCTCCAGTACAGCAAAAGCAAAGGAAGTTCAAAACTGATATCAGTGATAAGATCAAAGAAGAAGTCACAAAACACTTGAAGGCGGGGGTAATTCGAGTGGTCCGATATACCACGTGGTTGGCCAATGTGGTTCCAGTACCAAAGAAAGACGGGAAAACCCGGGTGTGTGTATTACCGAGATTTGAACAGGGCAAGTCCCAAAGATAATTTCCCGTTACCTAACATTCACATCCTTGTTGATAACTGCGCCAAACATGAAATACAGTCTTTCGTGGACTGTTACGCAGGATATCACCAAGTGTTGATGGATGAAGAGGATGCTGAAAAGACAGCTTTCACTACACCATGGGGAACCTACTGTTATCGGGTCATGCCGTTTGGGCTGAAGAATGCTGGGGCAACTTATATGAGAGCCATGACCACCATCTTCCACGATATGATGCATCAAGAAATAGAGGTGTATGTGGATGATGTAATCGT
>NW_017672796.1:162345-162889 GCF_001879085.1 Nicotiana attenuata | reverse complement strand
CCAAATCCCGGAACAAAAACCGAGGATCTCCCGGCACAAAAACCGTGGAGCTTTTCTTTCTAAATCCCGGAACAAAAACCGAAGGATCTCCCGGCGCAAAAAACCGACGGAGCTTTTCTTTCCAAATCCCGGCCAAAACCGAGGATCTCTCTACACATTCCTGATTTGATTGCTTAGATATGTGTCACAACTAACTCACGAAATTTTCCTAGTGAAAACTGGGGCAGAAAATTTCGTTCGTTTGTTTGTTTTGGTATCCTAAGCAGGTCAACCTCAAGGCACAGGGGTGCGAGATGACCTACGGAATGAGTCTCAATCCAGAATAAAGAAAAGAAGAAAAGAACAAAAAGAAGTGAACTCAAAGTGCTGAAGTGGAGAATGACGCGGACTACTCAAGATATGATTGAAATCACAAGCTTCGCATGCCCAGCCTTGATCCAGAGCTGAAGAAAGAACCAACACCTACAGCTAACGAGCATCAAGATTCAGATCGGAGTCTGCAGCAAGACGTAGCCAAGACTCAAGATCAAGCTTCAAGAGATTA
>NW_017672796.1:156945-161484 GCF_001879085.1 Nicotiana attenuata | reverse complement strand
AAGAGGAAAAGAGAAAAGGCTGCGCAGAAGATATACACGACCCATCCCCCCTCGGATCGTCTCTTCCACACTACCCCACCCCCTGCGACATCATCTCCTTCGTCACCCCCATCTGAGAACACCCTGCCGGAAAACACCCCAAACGACCCCTACCCCATCGATTCGCCTGCTTCAACAACAACAGCTACCGGACCTCACTCCATCTCCCTCCCGCCGGAAATCAGCCATACACACACGAAACAGAGAGTGAAAGCGGGCAAAAAGAGTTTTGGGCAGATTTGCCCTTCTGATTTTCGATTTTAATTTTAATATATAACAATTATCAAAAGAAATTCTGCTTTTTCTCACTACAAAAATGGTTTGAGATTTGAATTTTGGAGTTGATTTCGACTGTCCTTTTCCGAGTTAGAGGTCGTCGTTGAGGCTTCGAAGTCGACGTTGAGTCCTACCATGTTCAGTCATTGGTGCCGGCGCTAGGTTTGTCGATTTCGCATTTCTGTTTCAAATCTGTTTTTGTAGCTTTTACAGTTGTTCGATTCTCTTTTGAATATTGCTCTGTAGCGTTTGGAATGGTTGATGATTTGAGATTGACATGAGGCGTCAGAAACTTGTTCAATTACTTACAGTTGCTACGGTCATTTTTCTCGATATTTATTAGGTTATCTTTGGTTAGTTTTAATCTATTGTAGAGTTTCTTGTTCTCTTTAAAAGGAAAATGAATCGTATGCTCTCATGTGTTAGTCTTTCTCATGTGTATATGGTAGATTGAAAGTTTCTGTTATAGTTTAGGTTCATTTTAGTAAAAGTTGCCTGCATCTTTTTCGTTGATCATGGAAATTGCAAGGTTCTAATTGAGTCACGAAGGGATTAGTGATAGTGGGTCATCTGTTGTTTGTTAGCAATAATATCAAAAATCAAATATGGACATTCGTAGTTTGCTTAGTTGAGTACAATCATTTGAAATTAGAATCGAGGTGTGCCATTTAGTTGAATTTTCATGGCCCTCGCAAAATTGCTAATGCGTAGTTGCTTTAGGCGCGCTTTTTAATAATTTTACCTTCCTAAATACGGGTGCACATTTATGTGACCCAATTCCAAATCCCAACGAAGTCGAAATGTGTCAAAAATCACGGGCGTACTGGTGCGGCGTGGTTCGAGATACATTTTCACGACGTTGCAATTCTTATTAAAATATAAAAATAAAAGCAGGTTGCTAATAAAAAGCATATAAGTTAAAACATGTATTAAAATCAGATTTTTTTTTAGCCAACTATAATAATTTAAGCGACCGTGCTAGAACCACGGGATCCGGGGGTGCCTAACACCTTCCCTCGGGTCAACAGAATCCCTTATTCAGAATTTCTGGTTCGCAGACTCCAATTGGGAAGTCAAAATTTTTCCTCGATTTGGGATTCAAAATTAAACCGGTGACTTGGGACACCAAAAGCCAATCTTATCCCAAGTGGCGACTCTAAAATAAATAAATAATCCCATTTCGAATAATGTCACTTTAAATGGAAAAACTCCCTTATACACTTATCCTTCGGGTTAGGTGTGTAAAAAAGGAGGTGTGACAAGTGTGAGTTCTGGCTGAGTTCAGTTGCATTTCTAGGTCATGTTATATCAGCAGAAGGTATTCAGGTGGACCCAAAGAAGATAGAGGCAGTCAAGAACTGGACTAGACCAGCATCGGCTACAGAGATCCGGAGTTTCTTGGGGTTGACAGGCTACTATCGACGGTTCGTGGAGGGGTTTTCATCCATTGCAGCCCCGATGACCAGATTGACCCAGAAGGGTGCCCAGTTCAGATGGTCGGATGAGTGTGAGGCAAGCTTTCAGAAGCTCAAGACAGCTCTGACTACGGCACCGGTGTTAGTTTTGCCCACAGGTTTAGGGCCTTATACAGTCTATTGTGATGCTTCCCATGTTGGGCTTGGAACAGTGTTGATGCAGGATAGCAAGGTCATTGCCTATGCTTCGAGGCAGTTGAAGATTCATGAGAAGAACTATCCGGTTCATGATTTGGAGTTGGCAGTCATAGTTCACGCATTGAAGATTTGGAGGCATTATCTGTATGGCGTGGCATGTGAGGTGTTCACGGATCACAAGAGTCTTCAGTACTTGTTCAAGCAAAAGGAGTTAAATTTGAGGCAGAGGAGGTGGTTGGAGTTGTTGAAGGATTATGATATCACCATTGTATATCATCCGGGAAGGCCAATATGGTGGCCGATGCATTGAGTTGGAAGTCAGCCAGTATGGGCAGTCTTGCTTATATTCCGATCGGTGAGAGGCCACTTGCTTTGGATGTTCAGGCCTTAGCCAATCAGTTTGTGAGGCTGGATTTTCTAAGCCCAGTCGTGTGTTCACTTGCACGGTAGCTCGTTCTTCATTATTGGAGTGTATCCGTGATCGGCAGTATGATGATCCCTATTTATGTGTCCTTAGAGATACGGTGCAGCGCGGAGGTGCCAGGCATGTTACCTTAGATGATGGTGGAGTTTTGAGATTGCAGGGTCGAGTATGTGTGCCTAATGTGGATGGGCTCCGAGAGTTGATTTTGGAGGAGGCCCACAGCTCCCGGTACTCTATTCATCCGGGCGTCGCGAAGATGTATCAGGATTTGCGGCAGCATTATTGGTGGCGTAGAATGAAGAAGGATATCGTAGCATATGTGGCTCGTTGCTTGAATTGTCAGCAGGTTAAGTACGAGCATCAGAGGCCTGGTGGTTTATTTCAGAGGATTGAGCTTCCCGAGTGGAAGTGGGAGCGGATTACTATGGACTTTGTTACTGGACTTCCGCTGACTCGGAAGAAGTTTGACGTAGTTTGGGTCATTGTTGATAGGCTTACCAAGTCAGTACATTTCATTCCTGTGGCAGTCTCCTATTCTTCTGAGAGGTTGGCTGAGATCTATATTCGGGAGATTGTTCGCCTTCAAGGTGTGCCCATATCTATCATTTTGGACCGGGGAACGCAGTTTACCTCGCGCTTCTGAGAGCAGTTCAGCGAGAGTTGGGTACGCGGGTTGAGTTGAGCACAACATTTCATCCCCAGACGGACGGTTAGTCCGAGCGGACTATTCAGATCTTAGAGGATATGCTCTGAGCTTGTGTTATTGACTTTGGAGGTTTGTGGGATCAGTTCATGCCCTTAGCGGAGTTTGCCTACAACAACAGCTACCAGTCGAGCATCCAGATGGCTCCCTATGAGCCTTTATATGGTAGGCGGTGTCGGTCTCCGGTTGGATGGTTTGAGCCGGGAGAGGCTCGGTTGTTGGGTAAGGATCTGGTTCAGGAGGCCTTGGACAAGGTCAGGATCATTCAGGATAGGCTTCGTTCAGCTCAGTCCAGGCAGAAGAGCTATGCAGACCACATGGTTCGAGATGTGGCTTTCATGGTTGGTGAGCGGGTATTACTCCGAGTGTCGCCTATGAAAGGCCTGATGAGATTTGGGAAGAAAAGCTTAGCCCTAGGTTCATTGGTCCGTTTGAGATTCTTGACCGAGTGGGAGAGGTGGCTTATAGACTTGCTTTGCCGCCGAGCTTATCAGACGTGCATCCAGTATTTCATGTGTCCATGCTTCGGAGGTATCACGGCGATCCAGCCCACGTGTTAGATTTCAGCACTGTCCAGTTGGACAAGGACTTGTCTTATGAGGAGGAGCCGGTAGTTATTCTAGACCGGCAGGTTCGTTAGTTGAGATCCAAGAGTTTCCCTTCTATTCGTGTTCAGTGGAGAGGTCAGCCTCCTGAGGCATCGACCTGGGAGTCCGAGTCCGATATGCGGAGCCGTTATCCTCATCTTTTCCCCGACTCAGGTACTTCTTTCTTCTGTCCGTTCGAGGACGAACGGTTGTTTTAGAGGTGGAGAATGTGACGACCCAAAGGGTCATCACCTATTTTAAATAAATTCTATGACTCCGAGGCCTTGGAAACTTCATTTAGAGTCGCCTCGATTTGCGTGCGCAGTCCGGGCGCGTAGCCGGAAAGCTTAAATATGAAATTCTGTGAAAAATGCTAAGTTTTGATGTCAAAATGAATAAATTTAACCTTGGTCAACATTTTCGGTAAACAGACCCGGACCCGTGATTTGACGGTCCTGGAGGGTCCGTAAGAAAATATGGCACTTGGGCGTATGCCCGGAATCGAATTCCGAGGTCCCAAACCCGAGAAATGAAATTTTTTATAAAATTGTTTTCTGAAATTGTTTAAGGAAATTGGAAATAAAATTTGATTAGAAAGCGATGGTATCGGGCCCGTATTTTGGTTACGGCGCCCGGTACAGGTGTTATATATGTTTTAAGTCCTTCTTGTGAAATTTGGTTGAAAACGGACGTCGTTTGACGTGATTCGGACTTAAATTGGAAATTTTGATGTTTTATGAAGTTTGAAAGAATTCATGGATTTTGAGGTTTAATTCGATGTTTATAATGTTATTTTGGCGATTTGATCGCACGAATAAGTCCGTAGGATGTTTTTGAGATTGTGTGTATATTTGGTTTGGAGCCCCGAGGGCTCGGGTGAGTTTTGGATAGGCCACG
>NW_017672796.1:151822-156291 GCF_001879085.1 Nicotiana attenuata | reverse complement strand
GAACCTCGGGTTTTGACCACGTGGCCCGGGGGCGATTTTTGACTTTTTGGATAAAACTTGGGAAAACTCATTTTCATGCATTGGAGTTGATTCATTTAGTGTTTATTAATGTAATTAAGTAATTTGTGATTAGATACGAGCGAATTGGCGGTGGAATCGCGGGGTAAAGCTATACTTGAGGCTTAAGTTGTGTGCAAGGCATTGAGGTAAGTGTTTGGTCTAACCCTAGCTTGAGGGACTAGGAGTTGATTTTTATTTGCTAATTGCTTCTTGTTGAGTACGACGTATAGGCATGGTGACGAGTATCTATACGTTCGTGTCGAGCATGACCGTGAGTCTTTAAATTGTGAATATCTTGATTTCGTTGTATTTCTCTTGCCTTGGTGATGATTCCTAATTGTTGTGAAAAGCTTGTGAAAGGAAATTGTGACCTATGAACAACGAGGAGCATTGGCTCAAGTTATATTTTAATTGTGAACGTATTGGCTCAAGTGGTAAAGTGAGATGTGAAATAAACGTGAAAGGAATAGAAAGAGTATTTAAATTGTTCCCTTGCCGGGATATTGTTGTTTATTGATTGTTTTTCCTTGCCGGGATGTTGAGATTATTGATGTTGTACCCTTGACGGGATTTAATTGTTCAATTGTGTTCCCTTGCCGGGATTTCTTTTATTATTTTATTTATCCCCTTGCCCCTTGTTAGTGATTGTTGTTTGGGTGAGGAAGAGTGTTAAAGCACGAAGGGTGATGTCGTGCATTGTTTGTTTGTTGTTAGGAAAGAGTGTAAAGCACAAAGGGTGATGTCGTGCATTGTTTGCTTATGGTGAAGAAAGAGAGTAAAGCACGAAGGGTGATGCCGTGCCGCATGATGTACCATTCCGTGCCGATTCTATCGATTATATGTGAGGAAAGAGAGTAAAGGCACGAAGGGTGATGCCATGCACACTTTATTATATCATTGCTTGGTGAGGATGAGAGTAAAAGCACGAAGGGTGATGCCGTGCACTTGTTTCTTTCTGTTTCCTTATTAATGTCTGGGTTGTGTCGTTTTCCCTCGTTACTAGACGACTTTTACTTGAAATTGTTCTTTCCCCCATAGCATGCTCCCCCTCCCATATCAATTACTTGTCTTTGTATTTCGATTCCGCTGTATATGTATATATAACTGCACAGGTTTATGTGGAAGTCCTGTCTAGCCTCGTCACTACTTCGCCGGGGTTAGGCTAGGCACTTACCAGCACATAGGGTCGGTTGTGCTGATGCTATACTCTGTGCTCTTTTGCACAGATCCAGGTGTTGGAGCAGCTTACGGTGCGCAGCAGTAGTTAGGGAGCCGACCTTCAGTCCACGAGACTCCGAGGTAGCCTTGCTGGCGTCCGCAGGCCCGGCGTCTCTTCTTTTAGTTTTCATGTTCTGTTGACATTTGTATTCGAGACAGACTATGTCCTTTATTTCAAACTCTTATTTTTAGTAATCCTAGACAGTCCATGTATTGTTGTGATACCAGGTGCTGGATAGAGACTTGTATTGGCTTTCTAGACGCTGTTTCTATATTTAGTTCAGACTTCCGCTAAATTTTACTTTTCGTTATCTTTTTACTGCTTATTCATTGATAATTCAGTTGTTTAATCATGTATAAAATGAAATAGGTTAATGTTTGGTAAGGTTCTTGGCATGCCTAGCTTCCACGAGTATGCGCCATCACGACCCCCGAGGGTTTGGAATTCGGGTCGTGACGTTACGACCTGCGGGGGTGGTTGGTTCAGGACTTGGAAGAGTTTGGGTTGAAATAGGCCCACTTGATTCCTTAAGATTTTCTATAAGGGCCAACTTTGACTTTGGTCAACATTTCTAGCAAACGGACCCGGATCTGTGTTTTGACGGGCTCGGAGGGTCCGTAGGAAAATATGAGACCTGGGCGTATGCCCGGAATCGAATTCCGAGGTCCCTAGCCATGAATTTTTAGTTGAAATTGTTCAACTGAAATTCCAAGAATTTAAAGAAAACTAAGTAATGATTGATCACGTCGGTATCGGGCTCGTACGTTGGTTCCGGGGCCCAGTACAGGTCCAATATAACATTTAAGACTTGCCCACAAAATTTGGTGTCAATCCGAGTAGCCTAAGTACTTTTCGGCACGTTAAAAGTGAATTAAGAACTTGAAGTTCATAAGTTTGATTCGAATAGTTTTGGGAGGGTGATTCTTAGATTTAGCATTGTTTCGGGCGTTCCGAAGGTTTGACCAAGTCCGTTTCGTGATTTCAAACTTGTCGGTATGTTCGGGCGGGGCTCGAAGCCCCGAGCGTCAATCGGGCGAGGCTCGAGTGAAGTTGGAATATTTGAAAAGAGTTGAAGCTTCAGTTGCGTCATAACCGCACCTGCGGTTGGTCAACCGCAGGTGTGAGACCGTAGAAGCAGTCGTCCCCTCGCAGATCCAGCCCAGGGCCGGCCAGGCCAAAACCGTAAAAGCGGCTGCGCAGAAGCGTCTTCAAGACCGCAGAAGCGGTCCCAGCTCGCCTGGCAAATTTCACAGATGCGTCCTTCTTTTCGCAGAAGCTGCGGTCCCCTGACCGCAGATGCGGAAATCGCTAAAGCAGTGAGCTTCATTTAATACGGGTTCTAAGTTATTTTTGCCATTTTTCTCTCCACCATTGGGCGATTTTGGAGCTTTTGAGAGAAGACTTCCACCTAGCATCTTGAGGGAAGCTTATCCTACCTATTCCTAGTTTAATACTTGTGTCTTAGGTATATTAACACACTAAGATTAAGGTAAAATCTTGGGTTAGAGCAAAACCTAGGGTTTTGGTAAAACTTAGATTTTTCCACGAAATTGGTTATGAAACGAAGTAGAAATCATATATTATTGATCCTTAGGTTACAAAGAACAACTTTCTTCGAAAAATTTTGGAATCCGGGCACGTGGGCCCAAGGTCGGATTTTAGGAAAACTTGTGTTTGAGGTTGGGAAATTGCTTTAATAGTTAGAATGCGATCTTGTGAGCTTGTATTGACTAGTTCCTACCCCATTTAACTAGTTTGGGATCATTCGGCTGCAAATTGAGAGTTCGGGCTCATTCTTGGTATTGGAAGTGCACTTTGGAGCGAGGTGAGTCTCCTTTCTAACCTTGTAAGAGGGAATTGTCCCCATAGGAGTAATAATTGTATAATTTGCCACTAAATGCGGAGGCTACGTACGCACTAGGTGAAGAGAGTTCGTGTGTAGCTACTATCATGTTAATTGTCCGGGTAGCTTAGGACCCGTATCATGCTATATTTGTAAGTGTTATATGTCTTCTTGATAATGTGATCGTTTAGGATATGCTAGAGAATTGGAAATGAACATAAGTGAATATATGTATTGTTGAACACTTGTATGGGTTTAATTGAATATAAATGCGCCTTCTTGTATGTTCCTGTTGATATTTGTTATTTGTGGATCAGGCCGATCGCCTCGGTAGAAATAGATGCATCTATGGTTCACGCCATTCGACCCTCTGGCAGTGCACAGTTTCTTTTCTGTTGGATCGGGCCGTCGACCTCGGCATAATATGCGCATGGTATCTATGTGAATTATTATTGATGACTTGCTTGTTAATCGGTTTGAAATGTAAATGGTTAATTGTGATATTATAATGACATGACTTAGAAATTCTTATTACATTTGTTATACAATTGTGACCTTCATGCCGGACATAACATCATATTATATTATTTGACCCTAGTAGGTATCAAGTCGACCTCTCGTCTCTACTTCTTCGAGATTAGATGAGATACTTACTGGGTACATATTATTTATGTACTCATACTACACTTCTGTATTTAATTGTACAGGCTCTGAGGCAGGTACATCTGGCTATCAGACCGGTGCGCATCCCTGATCTTAGTCCGAGACTTCCACAGTGAGATGCTTCCTTTCCTGTGACGATCAGCAGTTTGATGGAGTTTCTCTTACTTTTGGACTGTTTATTCTGTATATTCTACTAGTTGCCCACAGCTTGTGACACCAGGTCTTGGCACGCACATTAGTAGACAGATCTTTTGGGTTGTGTAACTATTATTGAATATTGCTTATCATCATATGTTTAAAATTGCAAAAATTAAGACAAGTGTTGTAACTGTTTTTGGTAAGTAAAATAAGAATCCACTAATAATTCCGCATTGGCTTGCCTGACAAGGGTGTTGGGCGCCATCACGACCTGAGGTGAAATTGGGTCGTGACAACATGGTATTAGAGCACTAGGTTCACGTAGGTCTCACAAGTCATGGGCAAACCTAATAGAGTCTTGCGGATCGGTACGGAGACGTCTGTATTTATCTTCGAGAGGCTATAGGGTGTTAGGAAACTACTCTTTATTCATTTCCTATCGTGCAGTGGATGGTACACTAAATTTGTCTCTTCTAATCTCTCACAGATGGTGAGGACATGCACGTCAGAAGTTCCCGACCCTAGAGGGGCTACCCCCCCCCCCCC
>NW_017672796.1:150547-151802 GCF_001879085.1 Nicotiana attenuata | reverse complement strand
TACCCCCCCCCCCCCAGAGGCCAGGGGAGGGCAGCGACCCGAGGTGGGGGACGAGGGCGTCCCAGAGCTGTTCCAATAGCACCACCAGCAAATCCTGCGGGAGATCCTATTATTGAGGAGCAGGGCGAGGTGCCCGCAGCAGAGCCTACCCCCGCGAACTTTATGACGGCACCGGGTTCCCAGGAGGTCATGGGCCGTATGCTATGATTCATGGACACCATGACTCAGGCTGGTTTATTTCCAGCAGATTCAGCTACATCACAGGCAGGAGGGGGAGCACAGACCCCTACTGCTCAGGCTCATGGTCATGCAGTTGCAGTGTATCAGACTCCGGGTGCACTACCCACGGATGGGGCTTAGCCAGTTGCTGCAGTGATACCCGAGCCCAGACCAGCTGCGGATGGCGACCCGCAGAAGCTGTTGGATAGATGGACTAGACTTCACCCTCCTGTCTTCGGGGGTGAGCGTCATGAAGATGCTCAGGACTTCATTGATAGGTGCAGGGACAGACTGCACAACATGAGGATATTGGAGTCGCATGGGGTTGACTTCACTACCTTTCAGCTAGAGGGCAGGGCCCGTAGATGGTGGCAGTCCTATGTTCTTGGCAGACACGCAGGTTCTCCTCCTATCACTTGGAGTCAGTTCACGCAGTTATTTCTGGACAGGTATATTCCACCCTCTGAGAGGGAAGAGCTGCGGTATCAGTTTGAGCAGCTTGAGCAGAGTCAGATGTCTGTGACCGATTATGAGGCAAGGTTTTTTGAGTTATCCCGCCATGCACTGAAGATACTTCCTACTGATGCAGAGAGGGTGCGGGGGTTTGTTGTAGGGTTGCATTCAGGCATCAGGGCCAACATGGCCGGAGAGGTGGAGATGGGGACTCCTTATCAGTTGGTAGTAGAGATTGCTCGGAGGATTGAGGGATACAGTCTAAGGGGTAGGGAGCAGATGCAGCAAGATAAGAGGGCTAGATTCTCTGGAGAGTTCAGAGGTGCCCCGGCTAGGGGCAGAGGTCAGTTTGGGAGGGGATAGCCCAACAGGCCCCCATATTCAGCACCACGACCTGCTCGGGGTGCTCCGGCGCGCCCCTATTTCAGCGTCATACCAAAGAGTTCTTACCACCCACCAGCTATTCAGGGTTCCTCCGGTGGGTATTTAGGTCCTCAAGGTTCTTCTGATTCTTATTTCAATGCTATGCCGGAGAGTTCGTACCGTCCACCGGCTATTCAGGCTTCTTCCAGTGGGTCTACAG
>NW_017672796.1:126040-149146 GCF_001879085.1 Nicotiana attenuata | reverse complement strand
CGACTCCACGGGTCGCCTATGTGTTCCTAATGTCGACGGCTTGAGGGAGAGGATTCTAGCGGAGGCACATAGTTCGCGGTATTCTATCACCCAGGTGCTACGAAGATGTATCGTGACCTGAGGCAGCATTATTGGTGGTGACAGATGAAGAAAGACATAGTGGAGTATGTGGCAAAGTGTTTGAATTGCCAGCAGGTCAAGTATGAGCACCAGAGGCCAGGCGGCCTACTTCAGCAGATGCCTATTCCTGAGTGGAAGTGGGAGCGCATCACTATGGACTTCGTAGTGGGATTGCCCCGGACCTTGAGGGAGTTTGATGCAGTGTAGGTCATTGTTGACAAGTTGACCAAGTCGGCACACTTTATTCTGATTGTGACTACTTACTCTTCAGAGGGGTTGGCTTAGATTTACATTCGGGAGATAGTCCGGTTACACGGTGTGCCTATTTCTATCATATCAGATAGAGGCCCTCGGTTCACTTCCCATTTCTGGAGAGCTATTCAGAGTGAGTTGGGGACCCGTGTGGAGCTTAGCACAGCATTCCATCCACAGACAGACGGGCAGTCGGAGCGGACAGTTCAGATCTTGTAGGACATGCTTAGGGCATGTGTGATTGACTTTGGAGGACAGTGGGATCAGTTCTTGCCTTTGGCAGAGTTTGCTTACAACATCAGCTACCAGTCCGGCATCGAGATGGCTCCATTTGAGGCCTTATATGGGTGGCGATGTCGTTCTCTTATAGGGTGGTTCGAGCCTGGAGAGGCTAAGCTATACAGCACAGACTTGGTGAAAGATGCCTTGGATAAGGTGAAGTTGATTCAGGAAAGGCTTCGCACAGCTCAGTCCAGACAGAAGAGCTATGCGGATCAGAAGGCGCGTGATGTATCATTCATGGTTGGCGAGAAGGTCCTCTTGAAAGTCTTGCCAATGAAGGGTATTATGAGGTTCTGGAAGAAGGGCAAGCTGAGCCCAAGATTTATTGGCCCATTTGAGGTGTTGAGACGAGTTGGGGAGGTTGCTTACGAGCTTGCTCTACCCCCCAACTTATCGGGAGTTCATCCAGTTTTCCACGTGTCTATGCTTCGGAGGTATCATGCCGACTTGTCCCATGTGTTGGACTTCAGTACTGTTCGGCTGGATGAGAGTTTGGGTTATGAGGAGGAGCCAGTTGCCATTGTCGATAGACAGGATCGCCAGTTAAGATCCAAGAGGATTTCAGCGGTGAAGGTCCAGTGGAGGGGCCAACCAGTAGAGGAGGCGACCTGGGAGTCCGAGGAGGACATGCGGAGCAGATATCCACACTTATTCGGCACCTCAGGTACTTTTCTATGTCCGTTCGAGGATGAACGTTTGTTTAAGAGGTGGAGAATGTAATGATCCGATCGGTCGTTTTACATTTTAGAACCCCGTTTCCCTAAATAAAATTTCCCACGCTTGCTTTAGCTAATTACGACCTGCGGGTGTGGTTGGTTCGGGATTTGGAAGAGTTTGGGTTGAAATAGGCCCACTCGATTCCTTAAGATTTTCTAAAAGGGCCAAGTTTGACTTTGGTCAACATTTCTAGCAAACGGACTTGGATCTATGTTTTGACGGTCCCGGAGGGTCTGTAGGAAAATATGGGACCTTGGCGTATGCCCGGAATCGAATTCCGAGGTCCTTAGCCCGAGTAATAAATTTTTATTTGAAATTGTTAAATGAAATTCCAAGGATTTAAAGAAAACAAAATAATGATTGATCACGTCGGTATCGGGCTTGTACGTTGGTTCCGGGGCCCAGTACAGGTCCAATATAACATTTAAGACTTGCCAGCAAAATTTGGTGTCAATCCGAGTAGTCTAAGTACGTTTCGGCACGTTAAAAGTGAATTAAGAACTTGAAGTTCATAAGTTTGATTCGATTGGTTTTGGGGGGGTGATTCTTAGATTTAGCGTTGTTTTGGGCATTCCGAAGGTTCGAGCAATTCCGTTTCGTGATTTCATACTTGTCGGTATGTTCGGGCAAGGCTCGGGAGCCCCGAGCGTCAATCGGACGAGGCTCGAGTGAAGTTGGAATATTTGAAAAGAGATGAAGCTTCGGTTACTGTCATAACCGCACCTGCGGTTGGTCAGCCGCAGGCGTGAAGCGGTCGTCCCCTCGCAGATGCGGCACAGGGCCGGCTAGGCCAAAATCGCAGAAGCGGCTGCGCAGAAGCGTCTTCAAGACCGCAGGAGCGTCTTCAAGACTGCAGAAGCGGTCCCAGCTCGCCTGGCAAATTTCGCAGATGCGTCTTTCTTTTCGCAGAAGCGGGACCACAGATGCGGTCCCCTGACCGCAGATGCGGAAGTCGCTGAAGCAGTGAGCTTCATTTAATTCGGGTTCTAAGTTATTTTTGCCATTTTTCTCTCCACCATTTGGCGATTTTTGAGCTTTTGAGAGAAGACTTCCACCTAGCATCTTGAGGTAAGCTTATCCTACCTATTCCTAGTTTAACACACTAAGATTAAGGTAAAATCATGGGGTTAGAGCAAAACCTAGGGTTTGGTAAAACTTAGATTTATCCACGAAATTGGTTATGAAACGAAGTAGAAATCATATATTATTGATCCTTAGGTTACAAAGAACAACTTTCTTCGAAAAATTTTGGAATCCGGGCACGTGGGCACGGGGTCGAATTTTAGAAAAACTTGTGTTTGAGGTTGGGAAATTGCTTTAATAGTTAGAATGCGATCTTGTGAGCTTGTATTGACTAGTTCCTACCCCATTTAACTTGTTTGGGATCGTTCGGCTCCAAATTTAGAGTTCGGGCTCGTTCTTGGTATTGGAAGTGCACTTTGGAGCGAGGTGAGTCTCCTTTCTAACCTTGTACGAGGGAATTATCCTCATAGGAGTAATATTGTATAATTTGCCACTAAATGCGGGGGCTACGTACGCACTAGGTGATGAGAGTCCGTGCGTAGCTACTATTATGTTAATTGTCCGGGTAGTTTAGGACTCGTATCATGCTATATTTGTAAGTGTTATATGCCTTCTTGATAATGTGATCGTTTAGGATATGCTAGAGAATTGGAAATGAACATAAGTGAATATATGTATTGTTGAACACTTGTATAGGTTTAATTGAATATAAATGCGCCTTCTTGTATGTTCCTGTTGATAATTGTTATTTGTGGATCGGGTCGTTCGCCCCGGTAGAAATAGATGCATCTATGGTTCGCGCCATTCGACCCTCTGGCAGTGCACAGTTTCTTTTCTGTTGGATCGGGCCGTCGACCTCGGCATAATGTGCGCATGGTATCTATGTGAATTATTATTGATGACTTGCCTGTTAATCGGTTTGAAATGTAAATGGTTAACTGTGGAATTATAATGACATGACTTAGAAATTCTTATTCCATTTGTTATATAATTGTGACCTTCATGCCGAACATAACATGATATTATATTATTTGACCCTAGTAGGTATCAAGTCGACCTCTCGTCTCTACTTCTTCGAGATTAGACGGGATACTTACTGGGTACATATTATCTATGTACTCATACTACGCTTCTGTACTTAATTTTACAGGCTCTGAGGCAGGTACATCTGGCTATCAGACCGGTGCGCATCCCTGATCTTAGTCCGAGACTTCCACGGTGAGTTGTTTCCCTTCCTGTGACGATCCGCAGCTTGATGGAGTTTCTCTTACTTTTGGACTATCTATTCTGTTTCAGATAGTAGGATAGATCTATTATTTTTTATATTCTACTAGTTGCCCACAGCTTGTGACACCAGGTCTTGGCACGCACATTAGTAGACAGATCTTTTGGGTTGTGTAACTATTATTGAATATTGCTTATCATCATATGTTTAAAATTGCAAAAATTAAGACAAGTGTTGTAACTGTTTTTGGTAAGTAAAATAAGAATCCACTAATAATTCCGCATTGGCTTGCCTGACAACGGTGTTGGGTGCCATCACGACCTGAGGTGAAATTGGGTCGTGACGTTGAGGATCTATCAGAAATAATTTTTTTTATCCCATACAAAATAGGGATAAGGTTTAAGTATACTTTACCCTCCACAAACCCTATTTATGAGATCATACTAAGTATATGTTATTTTTGTTGTTGTTTGTAATTAAAGCATGATACTTCTAAAGTTGAACTCTGTCATTCCCGACTTTTACTTTTCCAAACGACAACCTAAAAAGGAAGCAACGACGCTGATAAAAACGAGGTTGATTCTAACGCACACGAACGAAAAAAAACTATTTTATAACTAATGTTTAACCATATGTTATTCATTGATAGCGTAAAAAATATTATAAAATAAAATCATTCTTAAAGTATTAAATATAAAGGATCTACGATAAATATTATTAATTGATAAATTTGATAAGAAATAATGATGAAATTGCTATCACAAGTTAATAATTTATTGACATTATCGAATTATATAAGTTAAATCATTTGACAAATACAAATCAAAGGTCTCACTTTCCTTTTAGGGTGTGTTTGGTAGGAAGGACAATATTTTCTAATTTTCTCATGTTTGGTTGGCTTAAATATTTTGAAAAACTTTAACTTTCCTGCCAAAAGATTTAAACGTATTCAACATTTTCCATCTTATTCTCCACTCGGCCCCTTACCCCTGCCACACCACACCCGTACCCTCAACCTTCCAAGGAAAATATTTTTCTTCGTACCAAACACACCTTTATTCTATTATCGTTTGTACTTTAGGAATTAAAAAACTTGTGCAGAGTTACTTTGCATATATATATATATATATACACACACACACACACACACCACACACACTTGCTGCTTGGCTGTTTGTTACAACAGAAGCATTTAGAGAGGTCTCGGCCTCCACAAAAAGATTATAGTCTATCGCTACATTATAAATATTACAACCCCATATCTTTTTTCCAAAATAGTTCCTAGGATGTCTGCGCATATTGCTTCATTCGAAAACACTGGAGAAACTACCAAAAATTTTATTGTTGCTTCGTTCATCTTGCTTGCTTCCTTGGCCAGCTTATCCGCCACCGTATTGGCTTCCCTGTAACTGTGGTTTACTGGAGGAAGCCCTAATGCTATTAGGACTGACATGCATTCACATACAATAGTCTCATAAATCATATTGCCTTTGTTTTTACTGTGTATTATTACCTCAGTTGAGTCTATGTTAACCTCCAAAGGCGTGAAGTTGTTCGAGACTGCCATTTTTAGTCCCAGCATTAGAGCTGTTAGTTCAGAGTGTAGAGTATTGGTATAATTTATTTTTCCATGAATTCCATAACCCAATCCCCATTGCTGTTTTGGATTACCCCTCCTACTCCACCTATAAGACCATTTGAAGGGTTGCCCCGTCTGTGTTGAGTTCATAGTGGCCTCTACTTGGAGGATGCCACTTGATATATAGGACATTAGTGGTGATGTCAGTGCTTTCTCCAGCCACATGAATGAAATCAACAGCTTTTGCTATGGCATTCTTGCAGGAGACTGACTCTCTCTTCCTATTGAAACAATTGTTATTTTAAGAAAGCAAAATCTCCCATAAGCAGAATGGGATCAACTCCCCCCATTTAAGGAGTGAGTTGAATTTTTTGTTGTGGATTGTGTTGATCGTGCATCCCCAGTTGTTCTGCTTATTTAGGATGGTAGTGATGCCATGGTTATTTAAGCTCATGTGGGATAGGTTGTCCCAGAATAGCTTGGCATTCTCACAACTAACTATGACATGCTCAATTGATTCATCCTCTTTGTCACAAAAGAAACACCTGGGGGTTCTGAGTGATTCCCCCGTGTTGCATGTGCTTGATAGTAGGGAGTCTATCATGGGTCATCAACTAGAAGAAGTATTTTATCTTGTTAGGTACCTTCTTTGACAAAATTCAATTGAAATTCATCTCTGGACTTTGGTACAGATTCTCAAATTGATCAAGGGTCATGGAGTTGGCAGATTTGGTAGAAAAAAGTCCATTATGGGCCATGTTCCACATCATTTTGTCTATACTAAGAGGGTTAGCATTACATATGGTGGAGTTTATACTTGAAAGCACACTGCCAGGTAAGTTGAATGCAAGGCTTTTAGGGATGAGCTGGCCATTTAGGAGGCAGGTGGCCAGAGTTCTGTTCTCCTCTCCCCTGTTAAGGGGTCCACTGATTAAAGCTCTAAGAGTTTATAAGTTTTGGATCCACCTGTCATTATAGAGGTTTATTTTATCACCCTTATGCACTATCCACCTATTAGCATCTCGACACACTTTCCACCCATTTTTTATGCTAGTCCAGGTTCTAGAGGCAATCTGCCTGCTATGGTGATTGCTAGTACAGTGTTTGTGGAACAACACTCTGGCCCACAGGGTGTGAGGCTTGTTGTACATCCTCCATGCCAAACTAGCATGGTTGGCAGTATTTCTAAGGTCAGCTTTATGCGCACCAAGACCCCCTGCTTCTCTAGGCTTAGTAATGATACCCCACTTAATCAGATGCATTTTCTTCTTAACAACAGTAGTGCCCCATATGAAATTCCTCTGAATTCTATGTATTTGGTTGCACACCTAGGCAGGTAACCTAATGTACTGCATGACATGGCTAGGGATGCATCCCAAATGACTTTGCTAATGTAGTTCTCCCAACCATGTTCATGAAGTTAGTTTTCCAGCTAGCTAGCTTTGTTTGCATGCTATCAATGATTGAACTGGAAATCTCTATTGGTTGGCCTCTTGTGGAAGATTGGAATGGCTAATTATTTACCATAGGAAGTGTCGGGCTTCATATTCAAAGTCCTTGCTAAGCTATCTATTGTATCCTGGTGGCAGTTATTGGAGAAGACAACTTTGGACTTTAGGGTATTGACCCTTTGACCAGATAGGCTACTGAAATGGTGTAGAGTATCCATGATGGTGGCACAATTCTTGGTGTTTGCCCTCGCAAACAGGGTTAGGTCGTCTGCAAAGAATAGGTAGGAGATTTTTGTCCCAGTATGGCTAATTTTGATGGGAAACCAATCACCATGTTGCACCTGAGCCTCAATGCTTCTGGATAATCTTTCCATACACATGATGAAAATATAAAGGGACATAGGGTCTCCTTGTCCGATACCCCTACTAGGCTGGAAGAAATCAGTCCTACCTCCATTTACCAGGATAGAAATACAGCTTGAAGAAATGCAGGACAAGATTAATTTGGTCATATTGTGGGGAAAACCAAAGGACACCAAAGTGTCTCTAATGAAGGACCATTCTAATCTCTCAAATACCTTTTCTAAGTCATTTGGAGGATCATGTTAGCATTTTTCCCTTTAATATTAGTGAAGTGGCTGATGTATTCCTGAACTATGATGGTGTTATCTCTGGCCCTTCTGTTGGATATTAAACTAGCCTGACTTGGGCTAATGATAGAAGGGAGGACAAGCTTGATTCTGTTGACAATTATTTTGGTAATCAACTTGTACATTGTGTTGCATAGCCCATTAGGTCTAAAATTCTTAAGGATTGTGGCATTGACACACTTACGGATCAGACAGAGGTAGGTTGTATTAACTTCAGGCTTCATTTTAAGGGTATTGAAGTTCTGGTTACAGAGCTAAGTTATTATACTCTCCAGGATATTCCAGTATCTTTGCTAGAAGGAGGGGTGTAGACCATTAGGTCCCGGGGCCTTTGTAGGTTTGAAAGAGAAAATGTCCACCTTTATTTCACTACTCCTTAGGGGAGCATTCAGATTAGCTTGCTCCCTATTGGACAGGGTATGCGCATTATAGACTATGTTTTTCCAAGGACTGGGTGAGCCTAGGTGTTCAGTAGTGAACAACTTGGAGTAGTAATGGTAAATGGTGATCTGGATTTCCTGTTGCTCCTCAATCAAATTCCCTACTTCATCCTGGAGCGCCATGATTTTGTTCCTTCTCCTCCTATTGAGGGTTGATGTATGGAAGAATCTAGTATTAGCATCACCCCTTCATCAGCCAGTTGATCCTAGACTTAATTTTCCAGAAGAGATCTTCACATTTGAGAATAGAGGAATATTCCTCCAGAAGTTGAACTTCTAGATTCTGAAGAAAGGTGTTGAAGGGGTAGGCACTAGATTTTGAATGACCCCAAGTCTGGCAATAATATGTTTCTTCTTATGGAATATATTGCCAAACATAGTCCTGTTCCAGGTCAGCACTTGAGACTGGAATTGGGCATTACCTCTTTCAAGGCTACCACACCATTCATAGGACTATTGGCCAATGCTGGAGGGGATGGGTGACTACACCATATGGGTTCAAACCTAAAAGGTTTGGATGTGGTATTGGAAGCATTGGGCCACAAGCTGATCAGCATAGGGAAGTGATCAAAGTGTATTCTAGGGAGGTAACTCACATTATTAGAAGGGTAATCCTAGATCCATTCATCATTGGCAAAGCACCTATAGGATTAGCTGACTGTTATTCCTACACCTCATGTTGTTCCAAGTGAATTTACTCCTCTTAAAACCTAAGTCAATGAGCCTACAGTGATTCAGGCAGTGCTAGAACAGGTTTTCTCTTGGGGCAGAGATATAGTTTCCCCCTGCTTATCTCTGGCCCTTAGGACTTCATTGAAGTCCCCCCTACTAGCCAGCTCCCCCTGTAAGCATCAAAGATAGTTCTAAGTTGGTCCCAAAGAGCCCATCTGTTAGCATAGGTGTAGCTGGCATAAATTACAGTGAAAAGCCAAGGGGTGGAAGAGGGAATTACCTTAACCATGACATTGATGCCCTGGGAGTGGTGGAGACTTCATCAATCTTCAGCATGTCATCTTTCCGCATGATGACAATGCCTCATAACAGCCCTATAATAGGTTCTGAATTTCCCCTGTGAATTCCAACTCCTAAATGAGGTGTTTGTGCTCAGCCATCCTGATTTCCAAGAGGACTAGTATGGCAGGCTTGTGCAGCTTAACCATTTGTACACAATGTCTCCAAAATTCTCCATTGTTAGCCCCCCTAGCATTCCAGATGATGAAATTCATCAGTAACCTTGGGTTGGTTTGTGGCTTCCTTCTCAAGCATTTGGATTTCCCCTTTACTGTTTGCCTCTCTAGGTTCTCCATCCCAAGTGGAGTCTGGGGAGTTAACTGGGCCATTAATGGTTTTAGGTTCATAACTGAGTCTCCGAAGTTTGGCTCTAAGGCTGGTGTTAGGCTTAATCCACATATTATTATGCTTATTGGGCATAGTACAATAAGCATTTTTCCCCAGGCCCTCTAAACTCTATTTTTTCCTCCTCCTGTTATAGAAGCATATAGAGATTTGGTCTTTAGCACTCCCAGCATTGCTATCATTTCCTCTAGTTCTATGTTGGTGGCCTCTAGGTACTCGTGGACATTTTCTGACCCTATCATTGGAGATGGGGTCATTTTCATCACTAGTGTCCATGGAAAGAAGGTGGGCTGGGGATCCCCTCCCCTGGGGGACTAGTGGGAAGAAGGGGAGGGTGTGGCCTATCTGCTGCATGAGAAGGCTCAACTGGTCTGTTGTTATTTTTTGCTGGCTCAGTGCATACTGAGCTTGCATGAGAGTTGTCAACCACAGTTGGTGACCATAGTTCAGAAGGGCATGGTTCTGCTGGCTGTGACCAGTTTGGCCAAGTAGTGTGGGTTTTGAGTGACCACCGAGATGGGTACTGTCCCTATCGAGAAGTTCAAGGGAAAAGCAATACCCTGCAGTGCTATCTCCAACCATAAGGTTAGAATGTGGTCCATGGGGAGTGGGGTAGATGATACCCTTATCTGATTTGAATCCTTCCCTAGCTCTGCATGTTGATGTTTTTTGTTGGGTTGTTTTGTTTCGCCTCCATTGTTAGTGTCTAGATTGGTAGTGGAGTTTACCTCAACAGTTGTGCATTCTTTTCCTTTTAAGAAAAAGGCCTTTGCCATTGGGTTTCCGTGCATGGAGATTTCTCATCATTAGAAATCTTTGAGAGGCGACGGCATTAGTCAAATCTGTAGAGGGGGAGTGATGATGAGACACAAGGTTGGTTATAGTTTGAGAGGGAGAGGGAGAAAGCGTAACTAAATCCTTCCCCATTGCACAGTGTTAGTAATATTGTTAGAGAGATCGAGCTTAGCCCTATAGGTGGACCCCAGAAGTTGAATTGTGCTAGAGCAGGGTGGTATCAAATTTGGGATTACATTTTGGGTACTTTTCATTCCCGATATGGATGCGTATTTCCTTCCTTGGGCCGCGTGCATGTGGGGGGGGGGGGGCACGTGCCCAGCGTATGTTCTAAACTAGGCACAGGCTGAAAATTATGCAATTAGTTTGGGTCGTGCGCTAGAGGCCCAGATAGTTGTATCTTGGGCCCATATGGCCTAAGTTGCCTGTCCCGTTGGGGGCTAGTTAGACGAGGCCGTATGGCGTCTGTTGGGCCTGCTTCGTTTGGCCCATATTTCTCGCAACCCTAGCGACGCCATGTTCCACAGCTGTGCTACCGCCCTCACTATCATCAATGTTACTAAGGTCGGAGAACTTACCTGAATCTGGTGGCCGCTTTCTACTCCCCGATTTGTTCTCTATTACCTCCGACCATTCCTGGGCTTTGAAACACTCCGTTCTCCCTTGCCATTTTGCTTTCCGTGGGAACTCCACCACTTTCCAGTCGTCATCCTCGTTGGTACTGTGTCCTGCCGACGACATTTCTCCTGTGTCGTTTGCCCCTAACTGTCATTGATTTGGACATTTCTTGAGTAGATGGCCTAGTCGTCCACACCCCTTGCACAGGATGCCCTCCCCTTCATACTCAATTGGTTGTTTATGTTCACCAATTAGTACCATAATTGGAGTGGTACCTCGATGGGTATTTGGATGCAGATCCGTGCATACCTCTTCTTAAGGTGGCAGAGGTGCACATATTGATTTTCAGCAGCCTACCAA
Source organism: Nicotiana attenuata (assembly GCF_001879085.1). Lineage (NCBI taxonomy): Eukaryota > Viridiplantae > Streptophyta > Magnoliopsida > Solanales > Solanaceae > Nicotiana > Nicotiana attenuata. The sequence continues at coordinate 138,278 of NW_017672796.1, read as the reverse complement.
CCCTTCTCCCCACCCTTACCAGGATCTCTCTATCATAGAACTCCGTGGGTAATTGGGGAAGTCGGATCCAGATGGCGGTGGCGTGTATATTTGATTCCACCAGAACGAAGTTCGGTTCCCAATTTCATACGGAGAGGAAGTGTCCCATGACGAACCATGGGCCTTCGTGCAATGCAATCATCATGTTCTCTTCTTTTTCAAATTTCACCACAAAGAAATCCCAGCCTAGATCTATTAGTGTTAGATGTTCACCGGGATTCCATAGATGTTGTATTTTTAAATTTTTTTTTTAAGCAAATCCACTAGGTAGGTGCCTAGGGCTAGTTTTATTAATAATAAAATGCAAAAAGGAACCACATAGGAAGAGTACATGTAAGGGGGGCATGGACCTTACCTTACAATTCCTATAGAGGCATGGAAAACCTCATCTTCTAGCAGGCATGTAAAAAATAGGAACTTGCAAGTACTAAGTACTCTATGATCGTCATAGAGTTTATAACACACTCTATGACGCTATTACATGTGATGATGCTTTGAAAATGATACACTAAAAAAATGTAGTAATTAGTGTCTTGCCCCTCATTTATCAAACCTGTGAGTTCTTCAATTTGAAGTTCCTTAAAATCCTCTCTAACTATCTTCAAAATATCTTCAAAATTCTTTATTTCTTCTCCGATCTATTGGACCTCGTAGAATTGGAGGGGGCAACCCCTTTTTGCTTTGCAGCTCTCATTGGGAGTTGCCTGAGTGTTATTCCTTGATTCACCTCCTTTTTTTCACTATGCTTAGGAGAGAAATCACCACTCGTAGCCGCCTCTTCCGGACAAGCTTCAATCAATTCATCTTCTTCAAGTTCATCGGAAATAGCAACACGTAAGTTGGCCTCTAGTTTTTGATTAGCTTCTTCTTGTATAACCATCCGTAATGGTTCATGCCTCTTCATTCTCTTTGCACTACATGGTTCATGTCTCTTTGCCAATGAAACTTTCATCTTTTGTGAAGTGGTTTTTGAGCCAGTTGAGTATGCACATCTATGAGGTTTTGGACTGTCCAAAGTATCCAATAGTGCCCTGTCATGGTCTGAAATCGCGCCTAAAGTGCTTGCATTGTGATGTTGCTGTTATAGTAGACTGCTTGTAATCTTCTGTTGCTGCCCAGCCATGAAGCTTATAGGAAAATCTTACTGCTGTCCTTTTACAGCCGTTGGAGTCGAGGAGCTGTTTCGATCCATGTTTTGTGCAGCATTTATGTCCATCAGCTGTAGATTCTCGTCAGTGTTTATCTCAGCAACCTGATTGGTATTGTCAAAAGCAGCAATGTGATTCTGCTCAACAATTGCAGTAGCAAAAATATAAATAAATTTTCATCTTTAGGTTAAACTCAATTAGTATATTTATATTTATAGTATTATAACATTTGAAAATACAAAAAAAAATAGTTTCACGCGTAGTATTTAGTTTTATATTAGTTTATTTTAATTTAGAGTGATTTTTACATTTTTATGATACATTGTATTATTTGATCATTTTAGCCTAAGTTCAAACTCAAAAGACATGGTCCAACCCAATTACCCTTAGCCCATTCTTCCCAACCCATTCGCCCACTTAAGTGCAAGATTTAATCCTAGCCATCTATTTTCTTCTAATCCAATGGCCATCATCCCTTCCCGCCTCCATATAAAATACCCAATTATAGAAACCCTACCCTAAGTTTTCAATTACTAGACCTAGACCTAGCTAAGACAAAAAATTCCTACACTAAAAAGAGAGCATCCATCTCCCTTGATGGAAGAAGAGCTAACCTAAATTCCAAAAATTCCTAAGCTAACCCAGCAGCAACTAAACTCAGAAACCTATAGGCGCTAATATTGGTTTGCTGCCAAATTCCCTAATTGAAACCTGTCAACGGCTAAACTCCAGCGTAGGCTCAACAAGTTTTTGTTACATCGACATTGCTATTCTAGGGCTATGTCAAGATTGAATTGGATTCTTACCAAATATTGGAATTTTATTGGAGGATGATACACACAGGACAAGATAAAAGTTTATGGTGAAAGATTACCGTGAAGTCGGAAACAATCGTTAGGATGTTTGGTCTAAATCTGTATTGTGTATTGTAATTTTCATAGAGAGTACAAAAATGAGACAAGAGATGACAATCCACTGAAGAATTAGTAGGTAAAGATCTATGACGGAAAAGTATAAGGTTGAAGCTGCTAAAATTCTTGCTAACGAGGCACTGCACTTGCCAATTTCATAAGCAGTGCCGATATATGAGCAACTTCTGTCCACGTTTCCCACTGCGAATTTAGGTGGATCAGCTCAGTGAATCTGTTTGAAAGGCTTCTCTGAGTTTGCATCTAGGAGGTCTTTGTTCAGTCGCACGTCGAGGTCGTCCGGTCAAGGTCTTGTTCGAGGTTCCGGTTCGCAATTTTGGTGTTTCAGTCCAAGGATTGTTGCTTTGTTTAGCTCGATTGATTTGTAATTTTCAGCTTTGTTCATCAATAAAAGGTCCATTTCTCAATTTTCATTCTCATTTCATTGTGTTATGATAGCTTGGTGTGCGTGTAGGTTGATTTGTGATTCTACGTTGTTTGAGTAGCATGTCTTAGTTTCATTTATATTGTTTTAGTTAGTTTTTATTTCGATTGTGATGCATGTAGTCTTGGGTACTTGAATAAATGCTTTTAATCGGGTATTCTTTCTTGGCAAGGAATAAGAATGGGCCATAAGGTAGGTCTTGAACCACAAGGAATCTGGCCAAGTAATAGATCATGTTAGTTAGCATATTTGTTCCCCCAATAATATCTTGTTCATAAATTTGGCATCACAACAATCTCAGAGATTAGGGCAAATAATTCAACTGCGCTAGTTGCTTTAGGCGCGATTAATAATAATCATCGTGATTATGGGTACGGTTCCCGTGACATGGTCATGATACATAAATTCAAATTCGGGTGTGCATTTCATGTGACCCTACCATAATTTCGAAGAATAATAAAATAAACATGTCGCGAATCGCGGGTGCATTTCATGTAGCGTGGTTTGCGGTGTGTTCCAAAAAATGGCAAGTGTACGACAATCGTAACTTGCTCAAGAAATAATTCTATAAATCCTAAAAGCGGTTAAGATAATTAAAAGCGGTTGAAAGCTAAAAATGCACAATAGTTTAAAACAAGTAGTAAATCAGATAATTAGGCCAATATTAATAGTTTAAGCGACTGTGCTCGAACCACGGAACCCAGGAATGCCTAACTCCTTCTCTCGGGTTAACAGAATTCCTTATCTAGAATTTCTGGTTTCGCAGACTTTTAAATAAAGTCGATTTTCCTCGATTTGGGATTTTAAAAATAAACCGGTGACTTGGGACACCATAATTATCCCAAGTGGCGACTCTGATAAATTAAATAAAATAATCTCATCTCAAATAATGTCACTTTAATTGGAAAAACTCCCTTATATCCCCTTTTGGGTGGTAAAAAGGAGGTGTGACAGCTCTGGTGACTCTGCTGGGGATCAAGACCCAGAACTTTTGGTTCAGAGTTCATAATTCGAGCTTAGAATAACTGTTATAGTTGGCTTTTATTGATTATCTTATTTTTATGTGTTTGAGCCTAATGTGCAAACTGTCACTTTTACCGCTTTGATATTTCTTGGAATATAAATAAAACTGTTACGAAACCCTTCTTCTCTCTGAGTCTTCTAAATCATCTAGGAAGTGTACACTTCGTGTGACTTCTTTTCTGTTAGAGTCATATCCCAATTTTAGAACGAGGTTCGGACAATTTCCAAAGCCGGTGAAGCTTCTGTATTCCCGGTACGCTGCCCCCTCCCCCCCTTCCCCCTCCCTACCCCCCCCCCCCCGGCTCGAGTTGTCCGCTCGGGTAAGCCAGGTCTGGAACAATACACCCAGGTTTTAAACCTAGAATAACATAGCCTCATGAAGGATCCCTAGTAGGAACATTTTGTTTGCATCACGTGCATTTGACTTTGGGGGCTCAACACAGGGGTTGAGTCCGTCTAGGACAGGTGTACCCAAATTAAAAGACAATCCTGATGCATCTTACGTGCTACTTGCGTATCTGTTTGTTTCGTTTTTCATGTTGACTGGCTTCTAAAATAGGGAAAGAAAATGAAAAAAAAGAGAAAAAAAAACAAGAGCGAGTAGTAGGTATTTGAAAATTTTCGGAACTCTGCAGAATTTTGGAAAAAAAAAGAGAAAGAAAGTAAATCAAGGTTTTCAAAAGTCACGTTTACTCTGCTCCGTCAAAACTAGCGAACTACGCGGGTCTGATTCTCACCGGATGTGAGATACGTAGGCAAACCTCATCGGTTCCGGCCCACAATTTTCAAAAAATTCAAAAATATTTTCCTTTAGTTCCTTCTTTAGAAAGTCTTTCTTTTAGACCCCAATTTTAAAAATACAAAAATATTTTCTTTTAATCTCTCTCAAAATCCAAAAATATTTTCATTCTTCTTTCGAAAATTGAAAAGAAAATTTAAGATTCAAATTTTTTTTTCTTTAGAAGTATTTCTTTCATAATTCAAAATAGAAGTCCAAAAATCCAAAAAGATTTCCTTTCTTCTATAGAAGTTTTTCTTTCGAAATTCCAGAAAAAAAGAGTCGAAATTCAAAAAAAAATATTTTTCTTATTTAGAAGTCTTTCTTTTCAAAAATTAAAAAAAAACAAACAAACAAATGGAGATCCAAAAATATTTTGTTTCTTCTTTTTAAGTCTTTCTTTCAAAAAAGTCAAAAATCCAAAAAAAAGAGTTAGTTTATTTACTTTATTCCTAATCTTCCCGAACTACGCAAGATCTGATTCATGTTCCCACATGATACGTAGGCAACCCACATCAGGTTCGATCAACCAAAAAAAATGAAAAAAAAAATGAATAAAAAATGATGATAATAATAAGGACCGACTGAGTCCATAACATGTTTTTGTTTTGAATTGTGAAGAAAGTTTGAGGTGTTCGATTTGTGGTAAGCGGGCAACACAAGATCCAAGAAAAAATGATAACTGACATCGAAGCTGTTACAAGTGCTCAAGAGAATCAGGGTCAGAGGGTTCAACAAGAGTTTACCGTGGTTGAGGAAAATAGAATACTGAAACAGCAAATGACCAAAATGTGTCAAGCGCGGGTCAATGGCCAAGGACAGCTTTGTCATGAGTCACAATTTGCTACCCAGCGAGAGCAGTACCACTCTCCTGAGTACCACTCGTACTTGTTTGATCTTCCTGCAAACATTGAGAAGCCTGCCCGAAAGATGGCACAGGAAGAAATGACCCAAAGAGTGAAAAGCTTAGAACAACGGTTGAAAAACATGCAAGGGTTGGCAGGTCAGAAGAGCATTGCCTTCAAGGATTTATGTATGTACCCCGATGTCCACTTGCCACCTGGTTTCAAGAATCCCAAATTTGAAAAGTATGATGGACATAGAGACCCCATAGCCCACTTGAAAAGGTATTGCAATCAGCTAAGAGGTGCCGGAAGAAATGAAGAATTGCTAATAGCTTATTTTGGGGAAAGCCTTACGGGAGCAGCCTCCGAATGGTTTATGGATCAAGATACCTCTCACTGGCATGTTTGGGATGACATGGCTCGGGCCTTTGTCAAACAGTTCCAATACAACATTGACATTTCCCCAGATCGCAATTCCCTTTCAAACCTGAAGAAGAAACCAAGTGAAAGTTTCAGGGAATATGCCATTAAATGGAGAGAGCAAGCAGCTAGAGTTAAGCCACCCATGGATGACCACGAGCTAATCATTGTCTTCCTTCAAGCGCAGGAGCCAGATTACTTTCAAAACATGATGTCTGCGGTTGGCAAATCCTTCTCGGAAGCAATCAAAATGGGAGAAATGGTAGAGAATTTCCTTAAGACAGGCAGGATTATAAGTCAAGCAGCTCTTAAAGCTGCAACTCAGGCTGTCCAAATTGAATCTGGTGACACGAATGAGATGGATGAAGAAATCATGATGACATCATGGTTGAGAAGAGGTCCTATGAGAACGTCTCGAAGGTATGACCAGCCTCGTCTGTTTTCCGGTAACTCCCCTGAGCATTACTATACCCCTCAGAACCCACAATACTCTGTCACTCTGCATCAGTATGTTGTCCAGTCACCAAAACACCCCAGAAGGCGAGCAGCAGCACCTCAAAACCTCCAGCAGCCTCCACAAAATTTTCAAGTGCCCTATTACCCACATCCAAGCCAGGGGTATAGAGGAGAACAAAGGTTGAAAGATAATTTTACGCCAATAGGAGAGTCCTATGCAAGCTTATTTGAGAAGTTAACGCATCATGACATGATTGCACCCATTCCTCCAAATCATGTGGACCCACGTGCAAGAAGCTTTAACCCTTCTAAAAGGTGTGAATACCATTCTAATGCCCAGGGGCACAATGTTGAAAGCTGTCGAGATTTGAAAAGAGAAATAGAAAGGATGATCCAGGAAAAAATGATTGTGATCCAAGACAGTGACACCCAGAATGTCGTGCAGAATCCTTTACCTGCACATGATGATGCACACTTTGTAGGGATGATGCCTGGTGACATGGTGTATGAGAATCCTCTCGGGAGCTTGCCGACTGAAATTGGAGAAGGCCATAGTGATTCTGATGAGCAAATTTGTGGCTAAATGTCAAGCTTAGAAATTGAAAAGTCATTCTCTCCTTACTAGGAAGGAATCTTGGTAGCTTGTTTTGATTTTTTTCTACTATCTCGGTTATTTCAGGGTTGTCATCCAGATTTTATTTGTTTTATCGAGTCAAACCCTTCTATCCCTCTATTCTGTTTGTGTGAGTCTTTTCTATCTATTTTGTTGCTATTTTCATTAGCCGGGTTATTTTAGGGTTGTAACTCGGATTTTAGGTTGTTTGTCTTGTCGTTTACTCAATGAAATACAGTTTGTCCTTTTGTGTCATTCCATGCTTAGTTCTTTTCCCGCTAGTTTTAGTGACATGACATGCATGCAAAAATTTTGGCCAGATCTTAGAAAATTGATTTAAGCTTGAATTGGATAACTGAGAGAAGACATTTTTGAGGATGAAAAAGAGTTGAAATACCTTGGAATTAAGCCCGAGTAAAATTTAAGTGGAACTAGAATAGTCATACCCGTGGAGGTTAAGGATCTTTACCTTCAAAATCATTGTGAAGATCGGGCTTGAGGAAGAATCAATTGAAGTTTGTTGGAAAGTTTGACGTTAATGATGGAAAGTGTCTTGTGACCATGACATAGCCAGAAGACAGTTCGTCAATGCTGTGATTGCGAAAGATAACATGATTGGCATTCTCGAGGCCAGGAGGCCCTTTTTCTGCTATCAAAACACTTTATACCCTTTGTTAGCCGTTTTGAGCCTGTGTTATTTTCTTTGACCACCCTCTTTTGAAATCTAGTTTAGAGTTAAAAGTTCAAAAAAAATGAAATGAAATAAAAAGTCCATGTCCCAATAGTACATATTGGGGCAACTCTTAGAAAGTTCAAATAATTAAAAAAAAAAAAAGAACAGCCAAAGGTCTATGCCCCCAGAAAATAGAAGCTGGGGCAATTTGTTTTGAAAAAAAAAAGAAGAAAAAAGAAAAAAAATAGAAAGAAAGATGGAAAAATAGTTAGGTCAGATGTTTGAACTACATTCGACCTGATTCCTTAAAAAAAAGGATACGTAGGCAGCCTCACGGTTCGGTCCAACCAAATAAGAACCAAATTAAAAAAAAATTCCAAAAAATCCCCAATAGCTGAAACTGGAGCAAAGATTTTATTTCATTTTTGAAAGAGTCGATTCCAAGAGTTGTAAGCCTACAACCCCCTCATTTTGAGTCTACTTTGAACCTTATGCCGTCCTTTCTTTCCAACCCTATCCAAAAATCTTCCAAATAAAGACCTCCTGATATGCCTTCAAGAATGCCAAGAGAAGCATGCATTGAGCAACGGTTGTCACACGACATAGGACATTGTCAAGTTGCTCACAAAAGAAAAAAGAAGGGGGAAGAAAAAGAAAAAGAAAAAGAAAAATGAGAGAGTCTTACTAAAGAAAACCCTCACGGGCACAGTAAGGCGACGGTGAGTAGAGATGAATAAATGGAGAGGCTTGTTCGCGAACATCCCTCGAGGAACCACTAGTCAAAAGTGAGACTTGAAGTTGATGCAAAGAATTGGCAAGAACAAGCCCGACATCAAAGGTCATAAGAATGGCAAAAGGGAAGTTTGGATTAGTTTGATAGATCAGGCCGTTAAGTCCAAAATGCATGTCATGACCATTAAGGCTAGTTATAAAAAAAAAGACTCTTCCTTCTGTCATTCCGGCAGGGGCATTTCTTGTTAATACTTGTTTCTTTGCATCATTGTGTCCTTCACTCCGAGTCAGTCCTCGTCAAAACAAGCAAGAAAAGATTTCAAAATCTGCTACCAGCTTTTCAGTTGCACAAAGTAAATTTGGCCAGCGCACTCAGTTGTTACTTTCAACATGCCTTGAGGATTCATGCAAAAGCTCCCCCCAAAAAGACTCTTGTCAGCCTACTTGGCGCAAACAAAGATAACTGGTGATTCTCTCTGACAGATAAATTGCTCAAAAGTAGGAAGTCTTCAAGATATCAGAAAAGGTCACCTAAGCAAAGATCTCCAGTTGGGATAAGGCTGTTTGAGTTGCAAATACAAATGGTACTGGGTGTGAAACAATTAGAGGTGGTGCAGAACAAAAGTCTCTTGATACCGACTCAGGCTGATCGAGCAAAAGCCAAGGTGCTCAACACTCAAGGCCACAAATCGACCACCATTTTCAAAACTGATAAATTTTTCTTTGTGTGAAACAGGAACAAAGCAATGCAAGGAAAGTGGTAAAAAAAAGAGAAGAAGAAGAAGAAGAGAAAAGCCGACAAAGGGAAGTTTCTCAAATCTTTGCCTTTATTTGTCTTGCTATTGTGCATAAAATCTTGCCATTGATCTTCACATTTTTCCTCCTAGGATAAAAAGTCCTAGTCTGATGGATTTTCCTCCCAATATAAACCTAGTCTGATGAATCTTTCTCCTAGGATAACAAAAAAGGGACCTAGTCTGATGAATTTTCTCCTAGGGTTGAAATCTTAGTCTGATGAATCTTTCTCTTAAGATAGAAAACCTAGTCTAACGAATTTTCTCCTAGGATAGAAATCTTAGTCTGATGAATCTTTCTCCTAAGATAGAAAACCTAGTCTGACGAATTTTCTCCTAGGATAGACATCTTAGTATGATGAATCTTTCTCCTAAGATAAAAAAACCAAGTCTGATGAATTTTCTCCTAGGATAGAAATCTTAGTCTGATGAATCTTTCTCCTAAGATAGAAAACCTAGTTTGATGAACTTTCTCCTGGGATAGAAATCTTAGTCTGATGAATCTTTCTCCTAAGAGACCAAAAAGAGACCTAGTCTGATGAACTTTCTCCTAGGATCAAAATCTTAGTCTGATGAATTTTTTTTCTAATATAGAAGACCTAGTCTGATGAACTTTCTCCTAGGATAAACATCTTAGTCTGATGAATTTTTCTCCCAAGATAGAAAACCTAGTCTGATGAATCTTTCTCCTAGGATAGAAATCTTAGTTTGATGAATCTTTCTCCTAAGATAGTAAAAAAAAAGGACCTTGTATAATGAATTCTCTCCTAGGATCGAAGTCTTAGTCTGAAGATCTTTCTCCTAAGATTAAAACCTAGTCTGATGAATTTTCTCCTAGGATAATGATTTTCTAAAAAAATGAAAAAATGATGATTTTTCTAAAAATAAATCCTTCTTGGTTCATTTTTGCATAGGTACACAAGTCAGTAGTCTCACTTTCCACCATAGGGTCACCACTCCCTAGTTGATGATTTTCCAACAATAGGGTCTCCAATCCCTAGTTGATTTCATTTTAGATATAAGGTCTCCACTCCCTAATATTTTTTTCCCAAGGATACACAATCCTGACTTTTATTGCTTTCATTAAAGAAGTAGTTTAGAATTTTGTTACAATAACTCGCGAAATTTTCCTAGTGAAAACTGGGGCAGAAAAATTTCGTTCGTTTGTTTGCTTTGGTGTCTAAGCAGGTTTTACATCGATGCACATGGTTCGAGACGACCAAAAGAATGAGTCTCAATCCAGAAGAAAAGAAAAAAAGTGAATCCAAAGTGCAGAAGCGGAGAAAAGATGTTGACTGCTCAAGACATAATTGAAGTCACAAGCTCTGCGTGTCCCGTCTTGATCTGAAAAAAGCTGAAGAAGAACGAACTAGCACCTGCAGCTAGCAAGCGTCAAGGTTCAAATCTAAAGTCTGCATGAAGAACCATTCAAGACTCAAGATCAAGCTTCAGAAGACTCATAGATAGGAATCTTGTTACTCATAGTTGACAGGCTTAGTTAGTCTTTTTCATTTTTGATTTTGATGTAATAACAGGACCGCGGACCGGAACCTCGATGGCACCTCAATCGGCTCTCCACCTCGGTACTCCATCACTCTTCCTAATTCTGAACTACACGTGGCATGATTCCTTTATAGCTAAGGATATGTAGGCAGCTCAGATACCAGGGCTCGGTCACATTCTCCTTTCTCTTAGTTTTTGGTCTCCCTAAATAAGGTTCGGGTCAAAAAACCTGTCTAGTCATTCTTTGTCTGAAAACTCTTCGCGTTTCCAGTCAAAGAGGGGCAGCTGTAGACATGTAATTTTTGACCCTCCCCAAAATTTTACACGTTTTAGCGTAAATATTTAGTTTAGGTTTAGTATCGCTCTCTTTTACTTTATTTTTATCACAAAAAAATAAAAATTACAAAAAAAAATAAATAAATTTTCATCTTTAGGTTAAAGTCAATTAGTATATTTATATTTATAGTATAATAACATTTGAAAATACAAAAAAAATAGTTTCACACGTAGTACTTACTTTTATATTAGCTTATTTTAATTTAGAGTGATTTTTATATTTTTATAGATACATTGTATTATTTGATCTTTTTAGCCTAAGTTCAAACCCAAAAGACATGGTTCAACCCAATTACCCTTAGCCCATTCTTCCCAACCCATTAGCCCACTTAAGTGCAATATTTAATCCTAGCCATCTATATCCTTCTAATCCAATGGCCATCATCCCTTCCCACCTCCATATAAAATACCCAATTATAGAAACCCTACCCTAAGTTTTCAATTCCTAGACCTAGACCTAGCTAAGACAAAAAATTCCTACAGTAAAAAGAGAGCAGCCATCTCCCTTGATAGAAGAAGAGCTAACCTAAATTCCAAAAATTCCTAAGCTAACCCAGCAGCAACTAAACTCAGAAACCTATAGGCGCTAATATTGGTTTGCTGCCAAATTCCCCAATTGAAACCTGTCAACGGCTAAACTCCGGCGTAGGCTCGACGAGTTTTTGTCACATCGACATTGCTATTCTAGGGTTGTGTCAAGATTGAACTGGATTCTTACCAAATGTTGGAATTTTATTGGAGGATGATACACAAAGGACAAAATAAAAGTCTATGATGAAAGATTACCGTGAAGTCGGCAACAATCGTTAGGACGTTTGGTCTAAATCTGTATTGTGTATTGTAATTTTCATAGAGAGTACAAATGAGACAAGAGATGATAATCCACTAAAGAATTAGTAGGTAAAAATCTATGATGGAAAAGTATAAGGTTGAAGCTGCTGAATTCTTGCTAACGAGGCACTGCATTTGCCAATTTCAGAAGCAGTGCCGATATATGAGCAACTTCTGTCCACGTTTCCCACTGCGAATTTAGGTGGATCAGCTCAATGAATCTGTTTGAAAGGCTGCTCTGAGTTTGCATCTAGGAGGTCTTTGTTCAGTCGCACGTCGAGGTCGTCCGGTCAAGGTCTTGTTCGAGGTTCCGATTAGCAATTTTGGTGTTTCAGTCTAAGGATTGTTGCTTTGTTTAGCCCGGTTGATTTGCAATTTTCAGCTTTGTTCATCAATAAAAGGTCCATTTCTCAATTTTCATTCTCATTTCATTGTGTTATGATAGCTTGGTGCGCGTGTTGGTTGATTTGTGATTCTATGTTGTTTGAGTAGCATGTCTTAGTTTTCATTTAAATTGTTTTAATTAGTTTTTATTTCGATTGTGATGCATGTAGTCTTGGGTTCTTGAATAAATGCTTTTGATCGGGTAGATGGAAAAAAATTGGAGTTGTTTCTTTCTTGGCAAGGAATAAGAATGGGCCATAAGGTGGGTCTTGAACCACAAGGAATCTGGCCAAGTAATAGATCATGTTAG
>NW_017672796.1:110257-125760 GCF_001879085.1 Nicotiana attenuata | reverse complement strand
GGGGTCAGCGCGGACCGCGCAAACAGGACTGCGGCCGCATTGGCTCTTGAACTCCTGGTTTCTGCTTCTCTAAAGTTGAGGACCACGGACCGCATAAAAATGCAGCGCGGCCGCGGTGGAAGTTGGCGCGACCGCACAGAAATGAGCGCGGGCCGCATTGCCTGAAAATTGGCAAAAATTATAGCTTTCTGAATCTCTGCTCCGCGGACCGCGTAAAAGTGTAGCGCGGCCGCGGAGCCTGACCGCGGACCGCGAGAATAACGATATCGCAAAAATTATAGAAGCTCGTAAAAGAAGCGTACCTCCTCGTATACTCGCGGGTTAGAGAGTGAGTGTGAAATTTGGTTTTATTTTCACCTGAATTTTTACTCTTTAGCACTTGCTTATTTATCTTGCAGCCTAATCATCAATATTATGCACGTGATGGTCACGTGATTATTTTCTTGTGGCCACGTGTTATGTTGTCAGCTTTAGCCGAATGGTCTAAACTGGGCCATGGATTGATATATTGGGCCACTGAATACCTCATCTTCTATTAGGCCGGCCCATGCAAATACAGTATCTTACCACTAAGCCCGTTTGGAGTTGCTGGAGAGTAGAGATTCTTGGAGTATTATCAGTTTTAGCCCGCGCCAAAAATTATTTATATTTGGTAGTCAAAAAAGTAGATAAAATTTATATATTATTTGTATATAACATACAATATATATATATATATATATATATATATATATATATATATATATATATATATACACACATATATTTGTGTTTGCAAACCGGCCGTGGCGTTCTACTTTGACAATTCGACGATTGCTTTTTCTTATTTTCTCCAAATAATTATTTCTGCTATATTGCTATTGATTGAACCGATGGTCAAAAAAGAAATGACATTCACCTTACTTAATTAATGACGTAACTTTGCAATTCACTTTTCTTTTCTTTTCTTCTTTTCTTTTTTCCTTTTCTGGCTGAATTCATTTGGACCGTGATAAAAGATGAGAGGACCGCCCGACCCATGATCGGACTGTTCTCTGTCTGCCACTTAAATTCTCTGCAATTTTCTGCTAGAGTTTCAATATAATATACTGAAAATCCATACGCAGGAGATTCATAATCTCGTATATTATATTAGAACTTTTTGTGTGATAGAGTTCCTACATAATATGCTAAAAGTTTATATGTAGGAGCTCCATAATTTTGCATATTATGCTGGAACTTTTCGTATTTCAGCAAATTTCATAAAGCACTATCTTTTTGTGGTAATTAGTTATCTATAGATACCATTTGCTATATTACAGATTGTAGATACGTTTTCTGTTGTTATAGGATGTATTAGATGTATTTAAGCTACTGTATTCATGAATACGGTAGCAAAAATAGGCGTGAATCAGGGAAGTCCAGCTAATCAGTTGTTGTATTCGAGTGTATTCGACTGTATTCATAGCGTGAAACATGGGATTACAGCTGGACGGATTATTGTATTCAACTGTATTCACGGCGTGAAATAGGGGATTACACTGTTTTTAAACGGAAAGTGAATCAATTAACATAATAGACTCCTAATATAACTCAACAAACTCAATTATAACACACAAATTTTGTATTTTCAGTTATAAAAAAGATTCTCAACCGAAAAATGCCCCAAAAACATAGCAATCTTCAGAGAAATTATATAATACATCTGAATATATAAATTATATTAATTAAAAAAACATATGAATACATTCATGGCATATAGCAAGAGAGTGAATACAATGAAATACATATAATACAGCAGGATACATTGAAATACAATGAAAAAAAAGACAATGAATACAATGAAATGCATATAATACAGCGGATACATTGAAATACAATGGAAAAAAAGACAGTGAATACAATGAAATACATGGAATACAGCGAGATACATTGAATAACAATGAAAAAAAGACAATGAATACAATGAAATACATGAAAATACAGCGTGATATGTTGAAAATATATTAAAATATATTAACAGAAAATCAAGTTGCTCAGCCCCAAACTCCGTCGTCTTTGTTTAAGAACAAACCCTAATGTCCGGCGAATCCGCCGTTGAGCAGAAACCCTGAATCTCACTGTTCCCACGCATCCTGTACAGTAGCCGAGCAAAAATCATGGCAAGACGTAGAAAGCGCTCAATCCAGGAATGTGCAAAAGCCTAATTCTGAAGGCGGTTATAGAAAGCGCTCTTGTTTTACTATTTTTGTCTTTCCTGCAGATACGCTCAGCACTTTTGTGGGTATTAATCAGAGTCTTATTCATCACTTAATCACAATCCAGTTGGAAGCGAAGTGATCAAACACAAAGCAGTTTCAAGAAGATGTGTATTTTTCCCAAATATATATTACTCCAATTGTTATCATCCCTTCACTATCGCTATGAAAACACAGAGAAATACGAGAAGAGAAAGAGCCAAAAGCACTGTTTGTGACTATGGTAGGTGAGAGGAATTTTGAGATTGAGCATCGTGTTTTTAGGGAATGGGGAAGAGAGTGGCATGTATCAAAGTAGAGAGAGAAAGAACGTGGAGTGAGATGTTTATGTGAAATACGGTAATTATGTGAGAGAAAAATCTGAAAAAGGAGAGAGAAAAATAAATAAAAATAGCGTATTTAGTGGCTTAGGGGTAGGAGGTAACCAAAATTAGATATTTTGCTATAAACATTAAAAGGTATCTATAGAATATAATTTTTTAAAATGGTATTTATTTAAAATAAATAAAGTGCTAACCTTTACTATATGAAGTAAAAATTCCATTTTTTATTGACTTTACAAACCTTGGCTATTTTTTTATTATCAGTCCAAAAACAGCTAGCATGTGCTATTTTCACCAATTTCACATGTATCACCATGACACTATGATTTGGCTTGTAATACTTGGTAAAGCCTTTCAAATGATGGGCTTAGATTGGACTGATAAAATCCATAGCCCGCATGAGTTGGATTATGTTGAGTTGGCCAGTCCACTTTGAGAGCTCTAAGTAACGGAACATACAACTTACTCCCTCCGTTTCAATTTGGATGAGTTAGTTTGACTCGGCAAAGAAGTTTAAGAAAAAATTGAAGACTTTTGAAACTTATGATCTTAAAAGCTTAAGGGGTAAAAGCTTTGTGGGGCCATGACATTTGTGTGGTTATAAAAACTTCTCATTAAGAGTAAAATAGATAAAATAAAGAGCTAAAAGTTAAATTATTTCTAATTATAGAAATATGTCATTCTTTTTTGAACGGACTAATAAAGAAAGTGTGTCATCTAAATTGAAACAGAGGAAGTATACAAAATGAGACAGCTCGCAAAAAATTCACAAGAACAAGCAAAATGGCTTTTATATAGAAGCGGGTAGTTCCCGTTCAAAAGGATTTTATCTAGCAAACCAAAGGAGGCATGACTGTAGTTATATATGAAGCCACAGGATTAAGGACCTTGTGGTTCCACTAATTAAGAAGTAGTATTCAATAATTTGAGGTCAGGTTTGAGTGGTTGATTTTTTCCAACTTCCACATCGACCCTTCAAAGGTAGTACCTCGATTGCTGACGAAGCATTTGATGTAGACGATAGAACAAGAAGGTGGGAATCAATTATATCAGTTATGATAACGATAATATCCAAAAACCAGTTTGCGCGCAACTTGACTATTCATCAGATATCATCTTGCACGCAACTCAACGATTGATATCCTCACCAACACATATACTAGATAACTCTGCACCTCAACAACCTTCAAAACACACGTTTACCTACAGGTGCGTTTGTGTGTTGTCTAAACTTTAGACTACATTCACCTTCTACTGACTCGTATAACATCTTTTCAGTTTCATCTTATCTTAGATTTTGGTCATGCCCTTATCTCCTATGTGCAGATATTGCAAGAAGATGGTATCTTTTCTACTACCACTTTGTCAGTATCTTCAATGAAACCTCTAGTTCATCCAAATTACTGCTAGGTTTTCCCTCCTAGCAATCATTTTAGAAGAGACTAGTGAGGTTTCTGCAAGCTCAAGTAGCAGAAGCAAGCTAAATCTCCATTTAAAATGTAACCAATAAGCATGTCTCCGAGTCAGGGACTCCCCGACTATTCCAAGATTTTTCATATATTAGTACTTGTCTTTGAATCAATATCACATCTCCAACCAGGCCAACTTTCTGCATAGCAGAATGCCAATACTTGGCCCAATGTCAGTTGGAATATCTATCACTCAATCTGGTTTCCGCACAGTAGCTGGTGCATGGCTCGAATTGCATGCATAATATGGTATTGGCTGCATCGGTTTATCGTTGCTCAGTTCCTTCAGGAGTCAGACCTACAAGGAAAAGACAGAAAACCAATATCTTTAACTCATCCGTTGCTTTCTCCACACGAACTTATCAACAACTCAGAACAGAACTTCTATAGCGGAACATATTAAGATATGATTCTGACATTCAGATCCAACAAGACTCCAAAGCACCTTTTCAAGATATAAAAGCTCAGCGAAGAACATCCTCTTTCAGTCCTGCCATTCTCTTAAACTATCTTCATTATGTAATACTCATACTCAACAAGTTGATACCAGTATTCAGCTAAAAGTACTTGCACACAACTTTATTCAACAATTGAGTCATTCACAGAACTACAGTTTCACATCTCCACAAACTTTTATATGTGCTGCCAGGTTTAGGATATCATGCAGAGAACAAGAACCCCTGCTTCTTTATATATAGGCTGAAGAGGTAAAGCATTCTTTAGCATAATAGCACCTCCTCCAATAAAAGAGGGAAAAAATGTACTTCACTACCTCAATATTCACAGTCGCAACACTCTAAACAAAAATTAAAAGAAAACAAAGCAGGAGAACGAAATTTTTTGACTCAAAGTCAAAATGTCAACAACTTGAATACTTCAAAACAAGAGTGCCTACAAGCTACGAGAGTACTGACAACTATGCCGTTAACCCCTAAATGAATCTTATTAAGATCGACCCGACAAATAGAACTATAACTAACCCAACCAAACTACATAACATTATGATTATCATATATTAACAGGAAACATATCATGAGAATGCACCCCACTAAACTGCATGGATTGGACTGTGGCTAGAGTTCATGCCTGAGCTACCAGATGAAGGATTAGCATGGAAAGCCGACTGCCTGGAGGAGCCCTCGACCAGTTTTAGTGAGAGAGAAGATGGCTTGGCATCACCAATGGATTCACCTAAACTTAGCTTTGACATACCAACCAGCTCATCAACATTAATTGGACTCTTTGAATGAACAGCTGTTGGCTTAAGAACTTCATGGGTCTCTGCTTTTGCCGCCTCTGCAGTGTAACCTGGCCAACATGGATAAGGCATCGGGAAAAATGGGGCGACATAAGCAGGATATACTAGTGGATGAGGATATTGTGAACTTTCTGGTTTAAGAATGGAAAGTTCCCCATCGTTGGAGTTGGCAGAAGCTGCTGAACCCATTGATTCACATTCTTCATCCACAGAAGGAGTAGGAGGCAATGGATTGTTGCTTTGCATCTCGCCTTGTGGAGGATCGTCTGCGAGGAAATCCCTTGATACCATTGGAGTGTCGCCCGACTATGGTAATTAACAGAAAAGAAAAAGAAAAAAGAACATTAAAAGTAAATACATTGAAACCAAGTGTGGAGAAAAGATTGTACATTACAATCAAAATCCAAGATGAGGTAAGAAAGTGTCCAAGTGCCAAAAAAACATCACAAGTTCAATCAAAAGGTAGGCATGTGCATCTTTGACATAACAGATGATAGCAATACGGAACAGCACCAGACATCTAGTTGATGAAGTTTGCAAGATAACGATGATAATAGAGAATCATTATTCTGTCCTAGATCAACGATAATAAGAGTAGAACGAAAGACAACATCTTTTATCAAAGATAACAAGTTTACAATTTCATAGTGATAATTAGGTTCATATAACTTAATGAGGGGCACATTAAAATCATCCATAAGTGAGATTTCACTTACCTCATCAGCAACAATATCAAACAGGCTAGAGCGTCTTTTTCTCCTTGACATATTACTTTGCCTAATGAAATATTTCTGGGCGTGGCTTGCTACCTGCGTAGGCGTTCTAGAAATAACATAGTTACGAGCAATTCCACGCCAATCACCTTTACCAAGTTTTTGCAAACCAAGTAGAAACATCCTATGCTCCTCCTCAGTCCAGGGAACCCCTGTAATTAAGTTTTAAGTTATTTCAAGAACCAATAAAACCTATTGCAATATAAATCCGTCAAAAGCAATATGAGCAGTTTTCTCAACTCCGGCACTTCGGAAAAAACATAATCACCATAAAGAAGAGAGAAATTCCTTTAATTTGAAAATCTGAGCAGTTTTCTCAACTCCGGCACTTCGGGAAAAACATAATCACCATAAAGAAGAGAGAAATTCCATTAATTTGAAAATCAACTATTGCCACAATGAGAAGTGCATCTGTAAAGGATGAAGAGTTTCAACATATCATTGAAACAACAGCAGCTGACAGTAAATTAGAGTTTCAAGCAACTCATACAAAAGTTCATGCTTATGCTATGCCTGGTAACTGAGTAAAGAGGAATATGATACACAAATACCTTGATTCACAAAAAAGGAACTAAGAAAATCCCAAATCATAAAGCTGCCAAAGGTTTGCAATAAATTTCCGTGCCAATGAAGTGATCCGGGAAAAAAAAGAAGCAGAATAAACATACATACTTGTTTACACATTCCATTTTGATTGAAAAAAAAGTATGACAGCAAATTGGATAGAGAAAACCATTAATCTTTGCCAAACTGAAAGCTCCCAATATCTTTTGTTTTTCTCTTACACATCAAAACTATAAACTTGAAACACATGTTCATAGTATCTTATTTCTGCACATTCATTTACAATAACAAATAGTACGAAAAATTGCAGCTTGTTTAGATAAAATACCAAATATCTCACCTTATTATTTAAATTGGATACTTAAAGCACAATTCATAAATCTCAGATTTGTACACATTTAACACAACCAAGAACCAAAAAAAGCAAACACAATTCCTAAACCGTTACCTTATCAAAAGAAAAAACACAATCCTAAGACCCAAAAAGAGAAAATTTATCAAAAATGAAAAAAAAAAATCAAACCTTTTTTCCTTTCACGGCTAGAGGAAGAACCAGCAACAAAGTCTTCAGAAGCATAACCATCAGCAGAACCACCAACAGCAGGGTGATCAGGTGTATCACCAGGTGAGTCATGAACGGCACCGTTTAATGGACCACTGCTACTAGCAAAATGGGTCAAGTTACCCATACTAGCACTTTTTCGGATCAACCCATCAGTCAATCGGACCCCAAATAACTTCACACCTCTATTTGGACAAGTCCTTGAGTTATGTCCATTAGTACTGCAATGTGAACACCGACGGGTCATGGCTGAAAAAACCCGAATTCCAATCAAATCCCAGATATAACCCGATCCAATCAAATCCTAAAACAAGATCCAAATCCGAATGGGTCTTTTTACATGATCCAAGAAAAGAACAACAAGAAAAAGAGATAATTTTTGGGTGATAGTATATGATTGAAGTGTTTTAATTTTTGTTTTTTGCTAGAATCGAAGCTATGTGGATACAGATATAGATATAGTGAGAGAAAGTTGTGTGTGTTTTGAGGAAGAAAATGTTTATAGAGAGAGAAAGGATGATGGACACGACAATATAAAAAAAATTTAGGTTTAAGGTAGAGATAAGAAAGGAAACAACTTGGTATAGCTGAGCCTGAGGTGGCAATGTGGTAATTATGTGAGGTAGGTGGCTTCATTTTTGGGTAATATAAAAGATTTTTGTAGATTTAGATAATGTACTTTAATATTTATTCCGTCTAATGGAGACACATGTTGGAAAAGTTAGTATTGCTATTTTTGGATTAAATCTAGATATTCTGATTTATTTTAAGACTTTTTTTAAATAAATTTTCAGATCTCACTTGTAGAAATATATTGAATATATTATTGTTGTTCTGAATAAAGTCCTCTAATATTAAGTTTCTCCCCAAAATCATATGTCTGATTCTAACATATGATCCTGATTTGAATTTGTGATCTCTTGGAAATTGAGTTGTCCTATGGGGCTTTTTTTGGAACCCAAGAAAATCCATAGCCGTTATAGCTCCCTTTGAGTGAGTGTTCTATACGCACTGGGTAAACCCTTCACTGTGTAATAGCTTGCAAACCACACAAAAGATGTAAATCTTACTAGGCAAGCCCTGTGTGACAGACTCGACCAGAAGGCGTTGAGGTCATGATCATCTGTATGGATGACCGCCCTCCAAACCAACTGGGTCATCCCGAAGGGACCCTATTGGGATTTTTCAATAATGTGTTTATTAACCAAATCTTTAGATGTTAGATTTGGATTATGAAATGTAATCAGGTTGTTTAAGTAAGATTATTAAATATTAATTCTGTAATAATTATATTTATTTGTGGAATTTGTGGATTAGTTTTAACAGGTATTTTCACACCATGGTCAAAAATTATTGTGAATATAAAATTTATTTATTCCAGAAAACAAAAAAATTGAGGTAATAAAACTAAAACAGACCAAAGGAATGTGCTTGGTATATTGCCAAAATGTTGCGCAAAATGGGAGAAATGACTTGATTGAATATTAGGCGCAAGTAACTTGTTTAAAAATATTTTAATTCATAAGTAATTCATATCACTTGTTTCGACTAGTACAATAACTTTGTTGATGACCTACAATACTCAGAACCAGCACCAAATATTATCCTTCAGAAAATGATTTAGCAAATAATTTTATAATGCAAATATATTTCATGAAATAGGCTATATCACATGCACCCAAACAATGAGTTTACAATCTCAATTTTGTTAGCATCTATCAGTAGCGATCCAAGATTTTAAAGTCGTGGGTGCTCACTGATAAAAATTCTAAAAGAAAAGGAAAAAAGAGTTTAGTTATGGGTGCTCACTCAATATTTATCCAAATATTTTTATAATTACCTATACAAATTTACTAAATTTTGTCAAAGATAATGGGTGCTTGAGCACCCAAAACTAGCATGTAGATCCGCCACTGGCATCTATACTCTACCTCATAAACAGTACCTTCAAATTTTCTAAAGTTAGGCTGACAAATATTCATTTTGGGAAATTCCAAGATATAATTATGAAATTGATTCCCTTAGAATAATTGTGGTTGATAATTATATGTGCCGTATTTTAAGTAAATATTCTTTCGTTCACAACATGTCCAAGTAAGAGAAAAAGAAGTCAGATTGAATACCAAAATTCCCTACCCCCATTAGAAATTCACAAGACCCAAAACAACAAATAATGCAAAAACGTGTGGAAAATAAAGTTTAAGTTTGATTTTTTTTTTTTTCTTTTCTGTCAAGGCAAAGAATTAGAATACTAGTAGGTCAAACACGTCTAAAAAGAAGTAGCTGAGAATTGATCAATAATGACAGCCAAAGTTTGTGGAAATTACGTTTGAGACTTTAGTCCAAAGGGAAATTTGTTTGCTTTTACTACTAGAGCTAAAAGACAAAACCAACAAATAAAAACAAATCTGATATCTTTATCTACAGTCTCTTTAATTAATTAATGAGACTGTGGATTTTATTGTGCATGTAGATATCTCTATACAATAATGATTAAGAACAAGGATGTCCCTCAATAATAGAGAGACAATTTGATTTGTTTGAGATATTGAGCCCCAAAATACCTTAGATCCCTTATATTGTTGGTACACCAACAATGGTGCATCACGTGATTGTTCATGGGGTTTTCCAGAATTGTTTTCTATTTATATATTCATTCATTAATCCTATTAATATAGGTTCGTGTCGAATACAACGACAATAAATTCAGTGAAATCTCATAAGTAGGGTCTGAGAAGGATAATGCGTAAGCAGACTTTATTCATATCCTAAGAAGCTAAAGAATTTATTTTCGATAGTCCCTCGGCTCAACAGAGATTCATGTCAAATAAATTTAATGGTAAAGCATTCTCTATTAAAAGATTTTTCTTGTTATTTTTAAGTTCTTTTTTTTTTTTTTTTGAAAAGTCAGACATTTTTCTTCTTTTTTAAGGTTCTCAAAACAGTTCCAAACAACAACAAAAAATTAAGCAACTATATTTTTCGCTTGTTGTTAACATTGCAATAGTTTAAAAGCTTTAAACTGAAAATTAGTTAAAATGAAACTTTAGATGAATTCCAAAGGTATAAGTCTCAACTCTCTAGTTAACTGGTCTTAAATTAATACACGAACGAACAAAGCAACATTTTAATTTATTTACATTCATTGTATAAAGAATTATTAAACTATCATTACAATTTAAAACTATATTTTCTAGATAATAATATCAAGTTTATTATAAAAAAATTACGTGCTATTGAAGTAAATTTTACCTAATGCTACAAAAAATTCTCGGTCAGAATTCAAAAGAAAAATAGAAGAAGACGAATAGTTTTGACTTATCCATACCTAATCCATAACTCTAAAAGACTCCAGATAAAATGGAATGGGATAATGGGAGACCATTTTTAGCCGAAAAGAGGAATATGTTTTACCCTTTGTGTTCAGTCAGATGAGTAGGCACGTAACTACTATTGCGAGGTACACTATAGTATGGTTAAAAAGGGGGTTACAACTATTTGGTACTCGAAATTTACTAATTCGATTAGTTCATAATTTATATTTGTGCTTTGTGTCGTATCATATTTCAATGAGGATGTTGAGATAAATGTGTGATCATACCAAGAAGGACATGATAAGAAATAAAGTTATTAGGGACAAGGTAGGAGTGATATCTATGGAGGACAAGTTGCGAGAGTCGAGGTTGAGATGGTTCGGGCATGTATAGAGGAGAGACATAGAAGCTCCGGCCAGGAGGTGTGAGAGGTTGTTCATTACGTGTCTGAGGAAGGGAAGGGGTAGGCCTAAGAAGTATTGGGGAGAGGTAGTTAGGCAAGACATGTCATTGCTCCTGCTTACTGAGGATATAACCCACGATAGAAAGGCGTGGAGGTCGAGGATGTTGGTTGTAGGTTAACAAATAGTAGTGTGTTCTGCCTGGGCTTACCAGTAGTACTAGGATTATTTTTGTGTTATCTTATTCACGATTCCTTACAATTACATGCTGTGTCATTCGCACCTGTTACCTTAATATACTGTTGTTACTAATGTTTGCTACTTGTTGCCTTGTCTCCACTGTTCCTTGAGCGAAGAGTCTATCGAAAACAACCTCTCTATCTTTATAAGTTACGGGTAAGGTCTACGTACATACTACCCTCCCCAGACACATTTATGGGAGTACACTAGGTTCGTTGTGGTTGTTGTTGTTTGTGCTTTGTATCGTAGATTTTTCCATTTCGAGGGCTCGAAAAGAAAATCTCTTACATACAAGAATCTCCAATCCAAGCTTCTTATGTCAATCCAGGACAATACAAGTTGTATACGCTATTTTTTATAATTATAAACATGCTTTCGAGAAGAAATTTGGCAGTTTATCGATTAATTAACCCCAAAAGTAAAAAATGATGGTTCGAGGTAGGGGTGCTTATCGGACGGATCGGGCAGATAATTACGCTTAATGGTTCGGCGTAACGTTTATCGGATTATAAATATAGTAATCCGCTAGCCCTCCAATAAGACAACGGGCGGATTGGTATCGGATTAATAATTATTGGGCGGTTATCGGGCGGCTTATCGGCTAAACCAAATAGAAAAATGTTCTAACAATCATCCAATCAATACCAAACAGTTTCAAATCAATACCAAATTTTTAATACCATCTAAGATCTAACCAAACGGTATTTTTTAATTGTAGAGTCTTCAAGACTACTCATACTATCATACACGTATTAACCAAATTTTTAATACAATCAAGACTACTCATACAGGCATACACGTATTAATCATAAAGATTTTGATTTTTCGACTTCTCAGTTCTCGATTCAAGAAAGAGACAAGACTGGCGACTTCTCTTTCTCTAATGGCTGCAGACAATTGAGAATTAGAAAATACAAATTAGGGATTTAGCCTTTTAGGGTTTCAATAGTACTTTATATACATAGAGGTAAAAGCGTTAATATAAAAATTCTTAATGGGTTAACGGTTTACCCAATAAGAAAGTTGAGTAATCCGTCCCCAAACGGTTAAGCCGTTTATTATAAAATCTCAGTCCGTTCACCATCCATTACCCCGATAATCCGATACCAATAAGCCAATAAGCCATCGGTTCGGTTAACGGTTTCCATTCGATTTTGAACAGCCCTAGTTCGAGGAGCTCTTATTCGCCTTTGGTGGATTTGTATACTCTTGTCTGTTGCGTATAAAAGACACAAGCAACTGCCTTGGGGATATCCAAGGACTTGAGCTAAGGATTGTCACTTTCTTCCCGAAAAAGTATCCACCATTTTCTTTATCTATTAAGTGTCACAACTATTGAACTTCCTAAAGAAAACTGCAATCTCAGTTTATCAACCATTTACAAGACCACTGAGATCTTCGACTTAGGTTCCAAAAGTAATCTACTACAGATCATAAAGACTTTGAAGATTCATCTCAAAGGAAGGTGCCCTAATAACTTCCAATAAATATTTTTTTTCTCATTCTGCAATCCTATTTTGTTGTGGAGTGTATGCCATTTGAGACTCAATACCTTATTTAATGATAGAGAGATCTCATTCATCCCACTAGACTACTTGGTATACCCAGTGGCGGATCTACATGGGCATTTGTGGGTGCTTAAGCATTCATTAACTTTGACCAGAATTAGTAAATTTACATAGGCAATTATAAAAATTTAGATAAATATTGAGTGAGCATTCATGAATAAATTCATTTTCCCTCTTATCTTGGAGTTTTTATCGGCGAGTACCCATAACTTTAAAATCCTAAATTCGCTACTGGGTATACCCTCAATGATGCCATTCTTTGGTAGGTAATGTTACTAATGATATAGTTCCACAATAAATGAATAAATGGGAACCATAACATGAATTTCTTTTAAATGCTAGTAATAATATTTCTTTCGCTTGTAAATGCTAGTCATTTTATGATAATTGAATTTGTTTTAAATTTTGAGAAATTTTTATAAAGCACTATCTTTTAGTAGTAATTAGCCATCTATAGATACAATTTACTATATTACGGATTATAGATACATTTTCTGTAGTTATAAGATAAGTATTTGATTTATTTAAGCTATTGTATTCAAGAATACAGTAGCAAAAATAGGCGTGAATCGGGGAATCCAGCTAATCAGTTGTTGTATTCGAATGTATTCGACTGTATTCATAGAGTGAAACATGGGATTACAGCTTGACAGATTATTGTATTCGACTGTATTCACGGCGTGAAATAGGGGATTAAACTGTTTTTAAAACGGAAAGTGAATCAATTAACATAATAGACTCCTAATATAACTCATCAAACTCAATTATTACACACAAATTTTGTATTTTTCAGTTATAAAAAAGATTCTCAACAGAAAAATACACCAAAAATATAGCAATCTTCAGAGAAATTATATAATACATCTGAATACATAAATTATATTAATTAAAAAAAACATATGAATATATTCATGGCATATAGCGAGACAGTGAATACAATGAAATACATAGAATACAGCGGGATACATTGAAATACAATGAGAAAAAAGACACTAAATATAATAAAATACATGGAATACAACGAGATACATTGAATTACAATGAAAAAAAAGATAGTGAATACAATGAAATACATAGAAATACAGCGAGATGCATTGAAATGCTCTTAAAAAAAAGTTAACAAAATCTTCAAATTACTCAACCCCAAACTTCAGACAACCTATTTTAGTCGACGATTTTCCGACGACCCATCGGATTCCGACCATGATTCCATAAGCAGCGATGAGAGAAAGAAGAGGAAAACGAGAAAGATCGCTGAAGAAGAAATTGCTAGCATCCGTAACGCATCTGAAGAAGTTAAAGTCCCAGAACTGAATTTGGCTAGCACTCGCTGGTAACGAATCGGAAGAAATTGCTAGCACCCACTGAAGAAGAAATTGCCAAGAAGTTAAAGCCCAAAAAATTCCTTGCCATGGAAAGGAAGAAGAACAAGAAGAAACATACTAGCAGAAGAAAACAATCAAAATCGGAAAGGAAGAAGAAGAAGAAACATACTGGAGTTGGCCATAGAGATTTCGTTGCCTTCATTAGGGTCAAGCCAGAGAGGCAACGTATTTTATGAGAGAGAGGGCAGCGTATTTTATGGCTTAAGGGTAGGAGGTGACCATAAATAGGTATTTGGCTATAAAAATCAAAAGGTAGTTATAGAATATAATTTTTTAAAATGGCATTTATTTAAAATAAATAAGGTATCAACCTTTGCTATAGGAGGTAACTAATCCTTAAATTTTTGGTGTTTTACACAAGTAATATTATTAAGCATTTTTCATTATTTAACTAATTAAGTACAGTCAAACCTCTCTATAACATCCTCGTTTGTTATGAATATTTTTGGATGTTATAGCGAAGTACTGTTATATAGTATATATATTATAACATAACATGAAAATTGGTTCCGAGCTTGGCTTTTGTAGTGAAGTGTTGTTATATAGGTATGTTGTTATAGAGAGGTCTGGCTATACTAACTTAAGTAAACAACAACAACATGCTCCTTATTATCCTACACCGCGGAGTCTGGGGAGGGTGGTGTGTACGCAGACCTTACCCCTAACTTGTAAGGATAGAGATGCTGTTTTCAATATACTTTCGGCTCAGGAAAGCATAAGCATCATATTAATAAAAATATAGAGAAGAAGGGACAGTACCAAAAAGCCATATAAAAGCAGAATAAAACCAACACGATAATAAGGTGATCACCAATGAAAGAAAACAACGGTTAGTCATAAAAACCTACTACCAACAGAAAGCGAGACTGCGTGCCAATACTACTGTTATGAACACTCAAGACTACCTACTCTACTACCCTAATCCTCGACCTCCATACATTTCTATCAAGGGTCATGTCCTCGGTCAGCTGAAGTTGCGCCACGTCTTGCCTTATCACCTCTCCTCAACTATTCTTTGGCCTACCTCTACCTCTCCGTTGGCTCTCCAATATTAACCTCTCGCACCTCCTCACTGGGGCGTCTGTGCTCCTCCTCCTCACATGACCAAACCATCTAAGTCGTGCTTCCCGCATCTTGTCCTCAATAGGGGCCACATCCACCTTGTCGCGAATAACCTTATTTCTGATCCTATCTAACATGGTGTGGTTGCACATCCATCTCAACATCCTCATCTCTGCTACCTTCGTCTTCTGGACATGAGCGATCTTGACTAACTTAAGTAAAATATTAAAAATAATGATAGAAATATGTACGCAAATATTTTTATAATTAAAATTAGTAAATATAATTTTTAGAAGAAGAGAAATATAGTTAGATGCAGCACGCGGGACGGATTATATATATATATA
>NW_017672796.1:109228-110237 GCF_001879085.1 Nicotiana attenuata | reverse complement strand
TATATATATATATATATATATATATATATATATATATATATATATATATATATATATATATATATATATAAAACTATTATTGTAGTATGACTCTTAAATTACAAATATAAACACCAAAACATCAAATTTTAATATTATGTGATTTTCAAATCTCTGTTTTATTTCTATTTTCTATTATATAGAAGAGAGAAGAGGAGGTTGACCAAGGGCATAATGGTCATTTTAGATATATTAATGCATTGTTTGTTTGTACATTAGGCTCAAAAGTTTGGTTGTGGGTTCTTTAGAAAAACCAAAATTAATGTGCCCATAAGCTATTAAAGCCCCGTTTGGCCATAAGTTTTGTCAAAATAAATTTGAGATTTATTTTCAAAACTCATGTTTGGCCATAAATTTTGCTCATATTTCGGCCAAATCCCAAATCAAAAATTTCAAATTCTAAAATCAGCTATTGAGCTGAATTTGGGCCAAAATCCCAAAACTTGGGAATTATATACATGGTTTTTCAAAATAAAGTTGGAAAATATGTTTTGAAAACGTATGTCCAAACACATTTTCATCTTCAAAACAAACTTCACCCAAATCAGATTTTTCAAAATAAATTTGGGATCTATGGCCAAACGCTAGCTAAATTCTTTAGGTGGACCCCACTTTCCATTCAACCTTCACTATCTTCATTAAATACATTACTTGATTGTTATTATTATTTTTTCAATAAGTACTTTTAACTAGAAAAATTATTTTTTTGATAATTTTATAATTCAAATGTTCACCTAATTAAAAATACTAAGGTCACATACATTTATATATGACAATTCTATTATCTCCTTAAGAAGTAAAGAAGATTTCATTAAAAAAGAATTAGCGATAATGTATGTAGATTTACATTCAAATTTTATTATATCATTGTCAATTGATATTATTTTATACGAAGTTCTCATTAAATTGCAATTTCAATTGGAATACTTCATAAAATTTGTTCAAATTTGTTATAGAATATAAAAAAAAA
>NW_017672796.1:90209-105343 GCF_001879085.1 Nicotiana attenuata | reverse complement strand
ACCAGGAGTATCGAGTAGCTGCATGGCGTTCGTCAGCCTTGATCTCTCCCATCCTATTTTATCCTTTTATTCGAGTTTTTTTTTCCTAGACAGACTTGTGATAGGTGAATATCCGTTTTAGAGGCTCATGTTCGTGACACCAGATCTGTGGGCTATTTAGTATTTTATCTTGGGGGTTTTTCGAATGTTAGAATTATTTCAGAGATTCCGCATTTAAATTGCTGTTTTTACTTGTGAACATTCATTTATCCACCTAGGTTATTTGGTCAAGGTTGTGTAAATGGTCGGGCTTGCCTAGCAGTGTGTTGGGCGCCATCACGACCGGGGTTGGGGGCGTGACAGTTAATCTCATCGGTTTCAAATTTTCTTTTCAACTCAAATACATGATTATAAGATAAGGATATCTTAGAATATTTTTTTTAATTTACAAACTGATATGATATTCGAATTTGAATTGGAATGCAATTTGAGTAGTTTGCATTGAGGTTAAGCCAAGTATTGTGTCGAAAAATAAACTATTTGACAATTTTAAGACAATATATGCAATATTTAATAATAATCAACTAATTTAACATTTAATGATTCAAAGAACAAAATTTTTGTTAGGGTATTAAAAAAAACAAATCTGGGGCTAGAGATATCGATAAACTTAAAGTGGAGCCATACTGAAATAAACCCGGGCAAAGAATCATTTAAAATTTTAAATAGCCGATTAAAGTAAATTTTGAATTAAGGATAATATCTTCACTTGCATAATTATAAAGACAATCATTATTACAATATATATAAAGTTTTAGAAATTGAAATTTCAAAATAGAAATATTTTTTGAAAGATAAAATCATACCAAATAAGAGTTCAAGTCGTAGTATAAGAGTCACGTCTTAATCAAAGAATCGTTTATATCGTGTCAACCTTTGTGCTTTGCCATAAATATGAGTTATTATTTCACTTTGTGGCTATTTTTAGGTTCCAATGACACCTATGAGAATAGTGCAAAAATAAAATTATCACTACGAGAATTGAGAAAATGTTAGTCTTTTTTCATGTAGTGTTTCTTAATTAATATCTGACGATTATCTATAATTATTTAGAAGGTTTAAATGTTAAGGTTATTTACATATAATTCAAATAACTCAGATATTTAACATGGTTAATGTCAAATATCAAAATGGAGTAAAAAAAATTCACTAGCTAAAGAATTTTTTATATTTTTAGATAGCCAACTAAAATGAGTTTTGAATTAAGAATAATATTTTCAATTACATTATTATAAAAATAATTATTATTGAAAAATAATGTTTTAGAAACTAAAATTTTAAGAAAGAAATATTTTTTAAGAGATATCAACACACCAAATAAGAGTTCAAGTAGTAGTAAAAGAGTTAAGTCTTATCCAAAGAGTCATTCATTGTCTCAACATTTGATTGTTTTGCCATAAATATGAGTTATTATTTTGCTTCCTGACTATTTTTAGGATCCAATGACACCGGCAAGAATGGTATCAAAAAAGAAAAATAGAAGAAATGGTTAATTTTTTTCACGTAGTTAATATCCAATGATTATCTATATTTACTGAGAAAGTATAAATTTTAAGATTATTTACATACAATCCAAATAACTTAAATATTTGACATGAATAGTGTCCGCGCATCCGCGCGGCTACTAATATTAGTAATAAATAAAGGGAAGGCATGTAAAGAGCATCACATGGGCCCTCTTATGTGGTCGGCCGTCCATTGCGTAGATTTGAGAGTATATTCTTTTTCCCTATTCCAAAAATTTTAATATCTTATCTTACAAAAGCTTATTATAAAACCTTATCACTAACTTATCCACATTTCGCAGCCTTTTATCTTCAGCCACCTTTTTTTTCTTTTTAATTTTCTTGAGCCCCACTTTTGGTCAAAAAATGTGGAATACTTAACCTCCACATGATTAATAAACGGCTCCGATTAATCACGATGACGTGTCCATAAGAAAATCAAAATATCTAATCCAATCGTATAATAGTACTTTGCAGATTAGGGTTTTAGCTTAATGATGATTACAACTCTAGACTTGATTGTTAAGTGGATAACTCTAATTGCGCCACAACATTTTCTCTCTTTTACCTTTTCCTCCCCAACTAATCATGGGACAACCTTCTATAAAAAGTAATTAAAAATAACAACTAAAATAAAAAGAGATAAGAATAATATGTACGTTACTATTTTATTTAGCACTACTGTTAAATTAGGAATGAAATAATTTTTTTGCTACTATCTGGTAACTTCTTTTAATTATAAAAATGTTTGCTATCTTTAAATTAATTACAAAACATGTTTGTCTATAGCAAGTTACATAATGCACAGTTTTATTTTATTTTATTTTTAAATGAGGAACAAATACGAATTCATACAAAGTACGTATTAGATTTTTTTTCACTCTTGTATCCACAAACAAAGAAGTAAGATACTTAACAAACTTTAATATTCGAAGAATAGAAAACGGAGGGATTATTTGTTGGTAATTAAATCTAATATTTTCAAAAAATATTACTTAGGTGTCTTTGATTTATTTTTTGAAATTTGGTTGCAAAAAATAATTTTGAAGGGAGATATTTTCTATCAAAAGATGGAAAACTGACTTTGTCAAAGTTATTTTCTTTATAAATATCTCAATACTTGCTATATAATACTTAATAATTAAAATTTATATATTGTTATCAATCTTTAACATTTATTTTTAATGTAAATCACTATTCCATTTTAAGAAATATGTTTCACAATACATTTTCTCACTCGTTAACGAAAACACATTTGAATTTTTTTCATCATAGCAAATACAGCTAAATAGAAAAACACGACAACAAGGAAATGGTCACGTGATGATCATGGAGGGCTCATATTCAAAAGGGGCCCATAGAATATTTCGAGATGATCAAATGGTGTTCCACATGTCGCCCGACTTCCTTCTTGTCTCTTAAGAACTTTTTTTTTTACTTTTTATTTTCGATGTGTTTCCACGTGTTATATTATTGCATTTTCCAGTCATTGGTTAGTGGTGAGTTTTTTTTTTTTTTACTAGCCAAACTTCTAAAATCAGCTTATTATGAAAAAAAAATCAAAAACATAATTTTGATAAGAAGTATAGCCTGTTTGGCCAAGCTTCTTTTCGGCCAAAAGTGCTTTTTTTTTGGCCAAAAGCACTTTTGGCCAAAAATTGAGGTGTTTGGCCAAGCTTTTGGAAGGAAAAAAAATGCTTTTGAGGAGAAGCAGAAGCAGTTTTGGAGAAGCAGAAAAAAATAGCTTCTCTCCAAAAGCACTTTTTTGAGAAGCACTTTTGAGAAAAATACACTTAGAAGCAGTTTTTTAAAGCTTGGCCAAACACTAATTGCTGCTCAGAAGTGCTTTTCAAACTAATTAGCCAAACATAAACTGCTTCTCACCAAAAGTACTTTTGAGAGAAGCACTTTTGAAAAAAAGTAGTTCTCAAAATAAGCTGATTTTTGCAGCTTGGCCAAACGGGCTAGTAGTTTGTGTTTGGCTACTTAATTTGAAAAATACTTTTGAGCGAGAATTAGTGTTTGACCAAGCTTTTAAAAAGTATTTTTCTAAGTGTCACACATCGTATTGGGGCGGGATGGATGAAATTGAGACTCGCTTCTGGTGTTTTGTGTGACAAGAAGGTGCCACCGAAACTTAAGGGTAAGTTCTACAGAGTGGTGGTCAGACCAACGATGTTGTATAGGGTTGAGTGTTGGCCGGTCAAGATCGCTCATGTCCAGAAGATGAAGGTAGCAGAGATGAGAATGTTGAGATGGATGTGGGGGCACACCAGGTTAGATAGGATCAGAAATGAGGTTATTCGCGATAAGGTGGGTATGGACCCTATTGAGGACAAGATGCGGGAAGTGCGGCTTAGGTGGTTTGGTCGTGTTAGGAGGAGGAGCACAGATGCCCCCGTGAGGAGGAGTGAGAGGTTGACATTGGAGGGCCTACGGAGAGGTAGAGATAGGCCAAAGAAGAGGTGGGGAGAGGTGATTAGGCAAAACATGGCGCAGCTTCAGCTGACCGAGGACATAACCCTTGATAGGAAGGTATGTAGGTCGAGGATTAAGATAGTAGAATAAGTAATCTAGAGTGTTCATAACATAGTATTGGCATGCAGTCTCGCTTTCTGTTGGTAGTAGATTTTCATGACTAACCGTTATTTTCTTTCATTGTTGATCATCTTACTGTCCTGCTGTTTTTATTCTGCATTTATATGACTTTTTGGTACTGTCCCTTCTTATCTATATTTTCATTATGTGGTGTTTATGCTTTCCTGAGCTGAGGGCCTATTGGAAACAACCTCTCTATCCTCACAAGGTGGGGGTAAGGTCTGTATACACACTACCTTCCCCAGACCCCATGGTGTGGGATAATACTGGGTATGTTGTTGTTGTTAAGTGTATTTTTCTCAAAAATACTTTTAAAAAAAAGTTCTTTTGGAAAAAAAAACTTTTTTTTCTGTTTTGCAAAAAGTGTTTCTACTCTACTAAAAAATAATTTTTTTTTCCTTCTAAAATCTTGATCAAATATCTTAACTTTGGAAATAAGCACTTTTGGTCCAAAAACATACTTTAGCCCCAAAAGAAGCTTGGCCAATCGTCTAGTATTACTTTATCTCTTGAAGATAATGTGTTTTACTTCTCCTCTAAGATTGGACTTAGTAGGGATCAGAGTAGCCTATTTCTCATACCGTTATATCCCTTTTGCATGTGACTTTGTACTTCTATTCATATTAGATTAGAATATGCCTATATTAAATACATAATAACAATTTTGTAGTTTTGCTAATGGAGAGGGCTTACCCCAAAGAAATGGGTGCTAAATTTGATGAACAGAATCCAACAGAGTAAATATGATAGTCAATTTTTCTTTTTCTCCCATTTCAATCCTAACAAATTTTTTTAAGTTACCCGAGATATGATTTCCAATATATGAATTGGTTTACCCAATTAGGTCTTCTCTTTGTATTTCTTTTTTCCACATTGGTTAAAATACCATTTATGGTACCCACAAATGGGACCAACATCTACTTATAATTAGTCGCATTTTGTTGGATAAAAGTTCATATTTTTACATGACATAAATGGAATAAGTTTTTGGTTTTTGATATCCCAACTAGTTTATACCTACTTTGCTGCCACTATCAGTCTATCCCATAGATATTTTTTACAATTGCTAACTAGCTAAAAAAAATCTTGATTATTGATAATAGGGGGATTTTATAGTCAAAAGTATTAAGACTTACATTTTTTGTCATTGGATACTGGATAGGTGGGTGCTATACAAGTACTATGAACGTGGGGAATAAACGTGTAGTGCCTCAAAAGTTCACAACATCAATATTCTTCATTTAAATTCAAAAAGTTGAGTCTTTTTATTATCTCTTAATTAAATGTCCTACATTGATGGAGGAATAAGCTGTTGTCTAGCCGTAGGCAATCCTCAGTTCATGAGCGTTTTTAGGTTGAATTAGGCTCAAAATCCATTTAATATTACGAATTTATATGAAAATTCATTCCTTTTTTTTTGTTGATTTTATCGGTGTTTGGCCTCCATGTTGTGTTGTCTACACTTTAGATGTCAAGTTATGAATCTGCGAGGAATTATCTTCTAAAATGGCTGTAGGCAAACCTTAGTTCACAAGGGCTTTGGGTCGAATTAGTCTCAATATCCATCTAATGTCATGAATTCATATCAAGACACATTCCTTTTCTTAGTTTTATCCGTGTTTGGCTTCATACTGTGTTGCCCACACTCTAAATGTTAAGTTATGAATCTGTGAGGAATTATCTTCTTATATGGTTTACGGCAATTCTCACATTATGAGCTAACTTTAGGATTGACTTATGTCCAAAGTTCATTTCTTATTATTATCACTATTATTATTATTATTGAATTTTCTTTAACTATAAGTCTGAAACTGTGTGTGACCATTTACGTTAGATTTAAGTTTCAACATGAACAATCTAGTAAACAAGAGATCACAAGAGATTAGTACTCTTCTATCTTGAACTCTAGAAGAAAAAGAATTGATCTCAAAACTACTCTATTTAAGTAATCTGGCAAAAAGAAAATGGTACAGACTATCTAAAATAGAATTTATTCAATCTTCTTTTACTTAAAGTCAGGGATACAATGAATCTGGTCCAACTTCCAATATCAAATTCATTGAGATTTGAGACACTTCAATCGACATAAATAAAAGGTTCTAACAAGAAGATAGTACGGAACTGTTACAGATCCACTTTTGTTTATAAAAAATATGAAAAGAAACCCACGAGGATGAGAACTGGATTTTTCTTGTAATGGTCGGTGACTGTTAGAGACACTTGTATTAAAATTCTTTTAAAAAAAATTAAATGATGGGGAACCCTGTCAGTTCCGTTTCCCATTAGATTAATGAAAAATAAATAAAAGGTTTTCTTCTGAGTTAGAATTTTCTTTTAATTA
Source organism: Nicotiana attenuata (assembly GCF_001879085.1). NCBI lineage: Eukaryota > Viridiplantae > Streptophyta > Magnoliopsida > Solanales > Solanaceae > Nicotiana > Nicotiana attenuata. The sequence goes on along the minus strand of NW_017672796.1, from coordinate 98,860 downwards.
AAAAAACGGAAAGCTAAGTTAATGAAATTATATGAAGCGAGGATTTCAATCCTTCTAAACAAAATTAAAATATTGTCACGACCTGGAATTTCCACCTTCGGGACCATGACGAAGCCTAAAATTTCACTTGCTTGGCAAGCCAATGTTAGAGGATTTTTAAGCCAATTTTAATCAATTTCAATAAGTACAATCAATTAAGCCAATTTGAAACTAAAATTGAGTGCGGAATAACGTAAAACCATTAATATCTAGTACAACACGGATCTGGAGTTACAATTCACGAGCTTCTAGAGTTTCAACATACAGAGTTTGAAATAAGTTCAACTGTCTCGAATGATAAGAATAGTAAATAAGGGGAAAGTGGAAGGAGACTTCAAGGTTTGCGGACGCTAGCAGATCTACCTCGAGTCTCCAAAAGTAGTTCCAAGCTGAAACGCCTCATAGACAGTTGGGACCAGTACCAAAATCTGCCCAAGAAGTGCATAGTGTAGTATGATTACAACCGATCCAATGTACTTCGTAAGTGTCGAGCCTAACCTCGACGAGGTAGTGACGATGCTATGACAAGACACCCACGTAAATAAACATGTGCAGATAATAATATATGTACAACATAACAACAATTTAAGGCTAAACATGTACTATTGGGAAGAGACATGCGAAAGGGTACAAGATACGATAATTACAACAGGAAATGATAACCATAATATAGTCAATATGCCTTTAACCAGTAAAACGAATGAACACAATGAATAAAACTGCACGGCATCACCCTTTGTGCTTTTACTCTCAACCTCACTATGAAACAATAATAACGGCACGACATCACCCTTCGTGCTTTTACTCTCACGTTCATCATAAACCAATAGATACGGCACGGTGCATTCACTCTCAAAATGTGGCACGGCATCACCTTTCGTGCATTAACTCTCACAATATGACATGGCATCACCCTTCGTGCATTAACACTCAAATACGGCACGGCATCACCCTTCGCGCATTAACACTCTCCCTTACCATATAACAATGAAGATATAACAACAGGGAGATAGAATGAACAAGAACAAATCTTACGTCAAAAATGGTTCTACAATACCAACCTCAACTTCAGAAACAATACTCAAACAGATAGTCCATAAACGCGGAAAGAACGATCAGTTTAATAATTAACTAGTCTAAGATGGATATCATGATGAAAGAAAGCACTAAATTACAAGAAACAAGTCCCACCCGCATGCTTTAGCCCAACAACAACGCATAAGTACTCGTCACCTCACATATACGTTGTACCCAACATTTAAACAAGTAGCAAATAGGCAAACAAGTCCTAATCCCTTAAGTCAAGGTTAACCACGACACTTACCTCGCTCCAAAGATCAACTCAAAGCTCAACCACGACTTTGCCTTTCAAACAAGCCTCCAAACCAACAAAATCTAGCAAATTACCAACCAAACGATTCAAAATAAGCCTTAGGAACTACCCACGATCGTAAAAGATTCAATTTAGGTCATTATTGAAAAAGTCAACAAAAGTCAACTCCGGGGCACGCTTGGTCCAGACCCAAAATACAGACCAAAACTCGATTACCCATTCACCCCCGAGCCCAGTTATGTAATTTGTTTTGAAATCCTACCTCAATTTGAGGTCTAAACCCCAATTTTACAAAAATTCCTAATTCTATCCAAACCTCCAATTTCTACCATGAAAATACTAGATTTGGGTTGAAATATTATGAAATGTTGATCACGCCCAACTGTGCCTCCTAAGAGGTCTAGCGGTCATTGCTAATATAATACGGTTTACAAGTCTGGAGTCGAATCTCACAAAAAATTAACCTACTAATTACAACCACTAGACTCACATGAATTCAAGTCATCAACCTACAGAAATATTAAATAGCGATTTGAATGTTTACCTACTAAGAGCAAATTAATTAAAATGCAGTAATTTATAGCTAACAGAGAGAAAGGGTGTGGACAAGATTTGGAACAGTCTAAGGTTATGATTTCCCCTATTATCGGAATCTTCCCGCTACGCTTCCTATAAATTTACCTAAGTATTCTCTACCGATCGTGAGTATTTTGAGTGTCGTAATTCTCTTCCGAGTAACTACCACAATTTACTAGACGTATTCTTCCGAACTACGCTAGTTGACTCTAATTCACCGCTCACTAGGATCGCACCAAGATTTTGTTATTCCTAATCCCTCCATTAAACCCTATGTATTGATTCCTCACATACGTTACGAGTGATGTTATTCAACAACTATCTAAATATGTATTCTTTTCCAAGCAATACACACTAAATAGGCACAGTCGATTGAGAGATTTTCAATCAACCATTATATAAACGTAGTTGAATAAGTAAAGAAAAACCAAAGGCAAATCTATATTAAACGTAGTAGAAAATCATCCTCCAATAGGTTCCATCAAATCGTAGATTAGAAATTTAGCTACTCATATTCGTAGTAACAATTTTCCAAGTATTTTGCATAAACAAATTACAAAGAAAAGATGAAGGAATGAAAACTCGATGATTCTCTCCTCCGAAAATTGTTCCAAACGTCTTCTCCTTTCCAAAATAGCCCCCCTAGGTCTAAGATGTGTCAGAAAGTCCTCAAAATAGCATTTTTACATGTATTTATACCAAGTAGGGTCGGGCCCAGACGACACACCTTTTCCTACGCGAAATAGGACTCTGGCTCTGTAAAATTTTGTACAGGCGCGCCGCACCCCGCGGCGCGCTTGTGGAGTTTATTAGCGGGCATGCACTTCTCTTGTCAGGCTAATTATTACACTGCCGCGTCGCGCCCTGCGGCGCCCATGCAGCGCGGCAGTGTGAATTTCTCAGAGTGAAATTGCTTCATCCTCTTTTGACATCCAGACTTGGTACACGACATCCGAATATGATCCCGGCTTAATTTACTGGGCTTTTACTCAGACTTCAAAGCTCCAAGTTGGTCGATTTAGCTCCAAATTAACTTTTGAACTCGGAATCACTTCCTGCAGGGAATACAACACGTACTAAGTGTAATTCACTATCATTTAAGCTGAAACACACGTAAAATACAGTAATTAGAGTGCAATACTACGGCTAAATCACGGGTTTCTAGCTTAACAAATGTAATGGAAGATTGAAAGAAAATAAGTTAGAATCACTTACCAATAAATGAGGGAAAAAGGGCTCTTGGAAAAATCGCCTCTAGGGTTTTCTAGGTTTGAAATTTGAAGAATGAGAGAAAATCCCGTCTAACTCATATTTTGACCAGTTGCAGATGTCCCAATTTCGGCCTGGGGTTCGCAATTGCGAACCCCATAAATGCGAAAAACACTTCGCAGATGCGAAGTCCCAACATTTCTGCTATCATCGCAATTGCGATGATTTGTTCGCAATTGCGAACATTGGCCATCTCGCAAATGCGACCATTTGATCGCAAATGCAATCACTGAACCCCCAGCCCCACTTCGCAATTACGAAGAACCAGGTCATAAATGCAAACCTGATAGGTATGCTGTCATATCGCAAATGCGAGGCCAAACCTCGCAATTGCGAGGTTCGAGGCCTGCACAAAAAACCGAAGAACACCAACTGAGTTTTCTAATTCCAAACCACTCTGTTGCCTATCCGAAACGCACCCGAGCCCTCGGGGCTCCAAACTAAACATGCACACAAGTCCAAAAAATCATACGAACTTGCTCGGGCGATCAAATCGCCAAAATAACACCTACAACTACGAATCAGACACTAAATCAAATGAAATTTTCAAGAAAACTTTATAATTGCTATTTTAACAACCGGACGTCCGAATCACGTCAAACTAACTCCGTTTCTCACCAAATTTGACAGACAAGTCATAAATATAGTAGCGGACCAATACCAGGTTCCGAAACCAAAATACGGACCCGATATCAACAAAGTCAAACATTTAGATTCATTAAGCTTTCAAACTTCGATTTTTTTCCCAGCAAAATACGAAAACTCGAGCTAGGCACCTCCAAATTCGATTACGGGCATACGCCCAAGTCCCAAATCATGATACGGACCCACAAATGACCGTCAAAATACGAATCTGAGTCCGTTTGCTCAAAACGTTGACCAGAGTCAACTCAAATGGATTTTAAGGGAAAATTTTATATTTTATCAATTTTAACATAAAAGCCTTCCGAAAAAACACCCAGACTGCGCACGCAAATCGAGTAAGGCTAAAATGAGGTATTGGAGGTTTCAAAATACGGAATTAAGATTTAAAACTCTAGATGACCTATTGGGTCATCACAAATATTTTCACTAAGTGAGACTTGTACTCCAAATTTCGATAGTTTCCCACAATAGAATTTTGGACCAATTCCAGAATGGTTTGATGTTATTCCCTCCGTTCACTATTACTTGGCATGCATATTAAAAATAGATTTTCACTTTTACTTGTCATTTTACGCATATCAAGAGAAGACAAATTTTTTTTCCTGTTATACCCATCGTATTTTACTCATTTCGAATCAGTTTCTCAAATCCAATAAAATATGCATCAATTAATATGGGTATCATGGTAAATTATGTACTTTATTTATTATTTCTTAAGGGCGTGAAAAGTCAAAATGTGTCAAATAAAAGTGAACGGAGTAAGTATATTTTGTCTAAAACTGAATATATACTCCATCCATCCCAGAAACTACCGGACTATACATTACATCCAAACAATTTTTGACTTTTAAATTATATGAAAATTTGTTTTACGGAATACAGTTTCTAAATATGCACAGTTTGTTTTGACAAAACAATTTTATTAAAACACCTACATCTTATTTATGCTAGAAATTAGATGCAATAACCAATGGCAAAAATGTTACTCAAATGTCATGGATTCTAAGTTAAAGAATAGATTCTGAAGTATGTAATTAAAGTTTGTGTTCACTTTTTGTTTTCATTGACGTATTTAGAAGGAGAGCCTTAAGGTAACTGGTAAAATTGTTGCCATATGATTAAGAGTTACGGGTTCAAGCCGTAGAAACAGCCTCTTGCAGAAATGCAGGGTAACATTGCGTACAATAGACCCTGTGATCCCCGCCTTTCTCTGAACCCTCAACATAGCGGAAGCTTAGTGCACCGGGTTGCCCTTTTAGACATATATAGAGTTGTCTAGTTAGGGAGCAGCGGCGGAGCCACATGCACTTAAGGAGTGTCAACCGATACCTCTTTGTTGGAAAATTACACTGTATATGTAGGTCATTTTTTTTTATAAAATATGTATATATACTATGTATTGACACTCCTTGACTTCTTTGTGAGTTTATTTCTTTATATTTTGACCCCCTTGATAAAAATTCTGACTCCCCCACTATTAGGATGCTTTACATCTAAAGTGGGATTTTTTGATGCAAATCTAAATTAATCGGGTCTCAAAGTATATGAGTATCGAACTTGAAAAACAATATTTTTTGTTCATATATATATCCCAAACTTGTCGTTCTTTATCAACATACAGAGTTATAGCATATAGTAACTGACAGAATGAATATAATAAGGAGGGAGTTTCCCTGACTTAAGGCACCTCCTCCCCATTTGCTGGACTAATTCCAAAAGTTAAAAAATAAATCCAAATTAAGGTCAGGTACATCGTAGGTACATGCATGCACCTCTTGACAGAATCTGATGAAGCTGATCACATACTCTTTTTCTTTTCCTCAAATTCCTCCTTCTTACTTTCCTTTTTTTTTTTTTTTTTATAATTTTTTTTAAGGGGATTAGTGGAATCCTTGAATAAACACTGCAAAATTTATCCATCCTTTTTTTTTTCTTTCACAAAGTACTGTTCATACTTGAACCAAGCAAGCAACTAACTGAAAACAAGATATAAGTACGTAGTACATAATAATTTTATGGATTCTCCAACCATATACTCCTGATTTTTTGGTCCACAATATCTGATTTTTTCAATTAAATATCAAGAAAGAATTAACTTTTTTTCTCCAAAGTTGCCTTGGAGTATTTGTTGTATTTTCGATGAACAAATTAAGGTTAATATAATCAATTACATCGTTAATTAATGCTAAAAGGTGAATTCCTTAATATATGTCAAAAAACTAAAAAATCATTTAAAGTGGACCTTAGAGAGTACCTCATAAGATAGCCTCTTAATTAACTCAACCAGAAGATTATCATTCAGTGCTTCGTTAATGCTGCAGTGCGCAACCGTACCTTTAGAATATCCATTCAATTGGAATTGGAAAACCATTTTCCGAAGTGAATCTTTGGGCCTACCTCAATTCCAAGGCAAGTTAATGATAATAAAAATTAATTACCAAAAAGAAATTTGATGAGAATTATCCAAGATCGTATAAACGGACGACAACTCGTTCCTATAACCTATTAATGTGAGTATTTACGCCCTCCCCTCGCCCAAGTTTTTGAGTCTACAAGGATGTATATATCGCCTATCGTGTATATATGTGAGCTTGAGGCAGTCTTCTAGGTAATATCCAGCACGTATAGGAGGAAATGTAAACTGGGTGTGTTTGGTACTCCGGAAAATGTTTTTTTGAAAAAAAAATGTTCTAGAAGTAACTTTGTATCTTTCACTATTCAAATATAGGACAAAAATATACGCGAAGAAAGCTGTTTTTTTCTTCTTTTTAACGAAAAAGAATTTTAAAGAAAATTATTTTTTGGTGTTTGGTTGCCATACAAAAATGACTTGTTTTGTGGAAAATATTGGGTATGAAGGAAAATAGTTTGCGAAAAATATTTTCTAGAAGAATTTAATAGAGAAAAATATAAGTGAAGAAAGTTGTTTTCCCTTTTTATTGAAAAAGATTTTTCAAGATAAATATACTCCCTCCGTTCCAATTTATGTGAACCTGTTTGACTGGGCACGGAACTTAAGAAATAATGAAGACTTTTGCTTGTTCCTAAACAAATCAAAAAGGGGTTCCACAGTATTTGTGTGGTTATAAAAGCTTCTCACTAAGGGTAGAATTGAGAATTCAAGCTAAATTGTTTCCAGATTTAGAAATGGGTTATTCTTTTTGGAACGGACCAAAAAAAAAATACGTTCACATTAACTGGAACGGAGGGAGTATCTTTTTTTTATGTTTGGTTGTCATGAAGAACATGACTTGTTTTGTGGAATATATAATGGGTTTTTTCATACCAAACACACCCACACTACAGGATTAGTTACCTCCTATAGCAAATGTTGATACCTTATTTATTCTAAATAAATACTACCATTTTGAAAAATTATATTCTATAACTACCTTTTGATTTTTATAGCCAAATACCTATTTATGGTCACCTCAGACCCTTAAGCCATAAAATACGCTGCCCTCTCTCTCATAAAATACGCTGCATCTCTGGCTTGACCCTAATGAAGGCAACGAAATCTCCATGGCCAACTCCAGTGTGTTTCTTCTTCTTCCTTTTATTTAAGATCTGCTTCCAATTTTGATTGTTTTAGATTATTTTCACTAAACCCTTTTAAGTTTTCTGGGATTTTTGTCACTTGAATGCTTGTTGAATGAATGTTCATCGTGCTGTAGCGAATCCAACAACTCTACTGCTTTTTTGCGTTTCTTGATTTCACACCGGATCCTATCTGAACGGAGCATATTACGGCCCATCAATTCCGCCGTCCACAACCTACCACCGCCCAGGCCACGACGACGGTTGCTGCTGCAACCCATTTAGCTGCTGCTGCGGGCTCTTCAACTGCATTTGCACTTGCATCTGCCAGATACTCTGCACTCTTTTGGTCATCGTTGGTGTCGTAGCCTTTGTCCTCTGGTTTATCCTCAGGCCCAACAAAGTCAATTTTCTGTTAATATATTTCAATGTATTTCAATGTATCTCGCTGTATTTTATTGTATTCTTTGTCTTTTTTTTTCATTTTATTTCATTGTATCTCGCTATATTCTATATATTTCATTGTATTCATTATTGTCTTTTTTTTCATTGTATTTCAATGTATTCTATGTATTTCATTGTATTCACTATCTCGCTATATTCCATGAATGTATTCATATGTTTTTTTTAATTAATAAAATTTATGTATTTAGATGTATTATATAATTTCTCTGAAGATTGCTACTTTTTTGGGGTGTTTTTCAGTTGAGAATCTTTTTTATAACTGAAAATACAAAATTTGTGTGTTATAATTGAGTTTGTTGAGTTATATTAGGAGTCTATTATGTTAACTGATTCACTTTCCGTTTAAAAATAGTGTAATCCCCTGTTTCACGTCGTGAATACAGTCGAATAGAATAATCTGTCCAACTATAATCCCATGTTTCACGCCATGAATACAGTCGAATACACCCGAATACAAAAATCTATCTAGCTGTAATCCCCTGTTTCACGCCTAGAAATGCTACTGTATTCATGAATACAGTAGCTTAAATACATCGAATACACCCTAAAAAATCTGAAAACATAGCTATAGGAAGTAATATAGTAAATGATAGCTACAACTAGCTAATAACCACTAAAACATAGTGGTTTCTGAAAGTTTCTCCACATTATATCTATAATTTAGGCAGCATGCGCAGCTTATGGATCTTTATATATATATATATATATATATATATATATATATATATATATATATATATATATATATATATATATATATATATATATATATATATATATATATATA